>NC_092858.1:33880268-33889867 GCF_032062135.1 Pyxicephalus adspersus
GCATTACAAGTAGCGGGCTGGAAGTCCAGCACGCATTACAAGTAGCGGGCTGGAAGTGCACCACACATTACAAGTAGCAGGCTGGAAGTGCACCACACATTACAAGTAGCAGGCTGGAAGTGCAGTGACATACTAGCAGCTGGAATGGGAATTGCCATGTAGGGTGGAGTCCAGACAGCTGCAGACGGAAGACACCGTGCAGGTATATGGGGCAGCACTGGGCAAGCTGTATAAGTTGGGGAGAAGCCATGCAGAGACTGATGGAGTCAGACAAGGCCACGTAGGGTGGAGCGGACACCCCGGGCAGACAGCCCTGGACAGACCCTGCAGACAGCACTGGGTGGGAACAATCTTGGCTGGAAGTATAGACAGCAAGTCTGTGCAATCCTACAAGCTGTCCCAGGCCTTCTCTTAGTCCCGCCTACTAGCAACTATCTATTGGTTCAATTCCCTGTCACTTTTAGATTTATCCCTTCCTATTGGTTATCCTTCCCTAGACTCTAGAAGGGGGCGGGCCCCACGTTTAGGGCCTCGGAATCTCTAGGGTATTAGTAACGGAATGCTGCCTATCCAGTGGGTGACAGATACTGCATAGGTTATAAGTGAACCAACCTCGGTAACCGGGTCCCTTACCGCTCTGGGTCTCCGTTTTCACCAAGTCGCCGAGCCTTTCTCCTCAGCCAGCGACCGACAGCAGCGCGCGGGCGCCCCGACAGACAACTCTCGCGAGAACACCATGGGCGGGGCACACGGCAACCTCGTGACGTACACGACCGCCAGCTGACTGTCAGCGGATCCAGGCGGGACTAACAAATGACAATTCCAGAGCCAGGACTGCGATACATGACTCGAGGCTGAGGGGGTGGAGCCATGTGACATGACTGACACTTGAGGGCGTGGCATTCCACTATCAACACGCTGCATAAAGACGTGGGTGTGTATAGGCGCAGAGCGTCCCCTGCTGGTCATCCTGTACAAGTACATGTGTGGATTTATTATATAACAGCAATTTTCTGCAGCATTGTGTGATGATGTATTTTATGAAACAGGTACAAAATCTAAGGGTGGGACAGACATCAACATACTGACTGCAAGGGTCACCAAGACAAATAGAATAAATCAGAATTGACACACACAGCAATAAAAACCTGGCAGGGGTACTAATCCTGCACCCCTATATGCAAGAATATTTTTTTTTTGGTTTGGGTACACATAATAGCCCCTTTCACACTTGCAGCTGCAAACCTTGCGGTACGTTTCTCCTAGGCACTGTTGCTATGCACTCAGGAGCGAAAAACCGCACTGCAGGTTCACAAACTTGCACATGTCACCCTCACATGTGTGGTCACCCTTCAACTAGAGAAGGAAAATCAACCACATAACTATAAGCTTAATGTTGGATACAAGAATTGTCACAATTCATCACAATGCTAATGCAAATGCGTCGGTTCACATGCACAAAGTGATTTTGGGTATGCAGGTATGCATGTGCAGGGCTCCATGGGCAAGCAGTCCTCAGCCACCAAGGGCCCCTGCAGTAGTTTGTGTGCTCCTTGCCTGTAGGCAGTGTACAGTCAACTGTGGGTGAGCTTGTAGGCAAAGACTGTGCAAGCAACTACAGGGGCCCCTGTGTGCTGAGAACTACCTAAGGGGCCCTTGTGCAGCTGAACTGCAATATGTAAGGCCCTGATTGTAGTGTCCTTGAAGTCCTCGAGGCTCTGGAATTAAACTGGCCAGCAATTAAAAGTGTTGTGCACTTTAGAGGATTTAGGGATGAATTGTGCGGACATTGCTGAACACACATGGGTGTAGTCAAAAATAAATATGGTCAATAAAGTAGATGTCACCATGTGTGATTTGTGAAAATGGGTGTAAAATAAGACCCACCCTTGGTCAGTGGTAGCACTGTTAGCCCCCATTCCATGTCAGTGGATGCAGCTATAATCCCCCCGGAATTAGCCCTTGGAGCATAGACAGCGCGGGACACTTTCCCAAAATCCCAAACTGTCCAGCAGGAATCAGCACACCTATCAAATATGCTTCACCCCTTAGGCACCATAGCGTTTAATCTAAAGGTGGCAAAAGTTGCTTTTTGCTTTCTTCTCTCTACTTAGAACAAGTCTGTTGTTTAAAGGAAAACATGAAAGCAGAGAATGATGAAGGAGGATGTACGACAAGAGAATAAACAAAAGTTCCTTTCTTAGTGGCTCCACATTTGGAGGGAGAAGGTGAAAATAAATGGGTGTCATCTTTTTGTCTTTTTGCTTTACAGCAATGCCAAATAAGTTTAATCACGAAAAGCTAGAATATTGTAACTTAAAGCAGAACTAAACTAAAAACAAAAAAAATTACACTTACCTTTAATCCCACAGGTTCCTCAATGGTGCTGGTCCTTTCCATGATCCGGTCCTGCGTGGTCCTGGAATTCCTTTTCGTGATGGCTCAGAGGAAGCGCCTGGCGCCGCCATCTTCAATCTTCACTTCCGCCCTATTTCTCCATCACCCGATCTTGCACTGCGCAGGTGCGAGATCAGGAGATGTAGCTGATGTGAAAGGGAAAAATGTGCGAGATCAGCATCTCTTTCCCCTAGGAGGAAAAATGCCCTTTATGCACATGCCCGAAATTAGGGCATGCGCAGGGGTGTTGCACTTAAAAAACACCAACTTTTACCTGACATAGAAGGGTTGTCTACCCTTCTATGTAAAGTAAAAATGTTGTTTAGGTACGCTTTAGGTCAGGGGGACTCATAAAATAAGAAAATGGAATAAAGCACAGAGTATAATCACCTGTACCAATTCTGTCACAGATTTTGCCATCTTCTCTTCCTTGTTTAGCCACCTTGAATGACATAACCATACCATGCAGGCACAGGGGAGTTCATTCAGTCCCAGCAGCTACAGAAGCCGGGCTCAGTAATTTTGACAAGGGATTGATCAGGCAGGTATGTCCTTTTGCAGGTGAGACATTGTGCTTCAGCAATAAAACTCTGCTCGATTACAAATTGGCGGACAAAATGTTGTGTAGCTACAGTGATAGATGCAGGATATATTGGAGGACTTCTGCAATTTTATAAGAGAAGACAATGCTGGAAAAACCTTACTAAAAATGCATTTTGTTTTGCAGATATTTTCTGGACAAAGCAGGAAAAGGCCCCGGACTGTATCCTCCCTGCCCTCAGTTAAACCATTTATGATGTCCAGTCTGTTTCCAGCTCACGTTGCATGATTGTGATGGTTTAAAAGGAATAGTGCCTAAAAATATCCATCATCCGAGAAACTGATTTCCCACGCGTCTCCTTTGCCTTGTGGAATATGCAGTGTTTCCAAAACACAGAAACAACTGCAATAAACAGCCCATCTGCCATAATCATGGCAACAACAATCAGCATTGGCAGAGGGGACAGACAGCTGTTTAGGAGCTTCTACAATCCTGGAAAGATTGAGGATCACACACAGCTCCTACTGAGCGGCATTTTATGAATGCAGGGCTTTCTGCTTCATTTTAGAATTGTTCATTTTTTCTGAGAAAAAAGGAAATGCCTAGGATCTGGCTGCATGCCAAGCTCCAGTGTCTAAGCATGTGTAGTATAGTATAGTATATAAACGTTAGAACTCTCATCTTGTTTTGGTTAAACGTTTTTAGATGAAGAAAAAACCATGACAGATGTTTATGGTAGCGGACCGAAGTTATGTCCAGTTAAAGTGATCCAGATTTGCAAACAATTCCCCTCTAAACTGTTTCAGTTCTACTTTAACCTCAGCATTATTTTTAGAAGTATTGTGATTGGCTGTAACTCCTGCAAATGTAACTGTACCAAGGGCAGACATACACTATGCAATGTTTTCACAAGTCCAAGGTTTCTCCAGTTTCCACAGAAATTGTGACTCTCAGGACAGTTTAAATGACACCAATGATTTTTTTGGCTATCTGTAAGGGTGACATTCTTCCCACTGACCATATTACTGTACTGTAATTTGTGGATATAGTGATTATAGCAGGGATTACCAAAAGATCTGAAAGTTGCAACGGTTCCCACATGTTAAAAAGGTTAAGAAAGGCTGGATTACATGTTACATTCAAACATCACGCCTAAAAAAATCATGAAAACTAGTAAATACCACAGGTATTATTAAACAGTTTTTATATAGCACCAACATTGGTTGCAGCACTGTACATTAAATGATTGATGTTTGATCAGTTTATTGAGCAAACATTGATGAAGAATGCCTAACGCCTGCCTTTTTACACATTGCAAATACCACCACCCTTTTCAGTGTAAAAAATTTGCAGTGGCACTGCCTAACAACCATTGGGGGCATTCCCTGCCATTTACAACTACAACGCAGCTTTGCCTGTTATAGAAATCAGCAGAAGGCGCTTCTAGTGGTGGCTGGTTGTTCGAAAGCACTCCCTGATGGTTTACAGTCAATCAGAAAAGGGGAATGGGTACTTGATCACATTTGTGGATGGGTGCATGATGGATATTAGAAATAAACTGATCATTTACCTGTTGTACATCCATCAACCATGACGACTGCCATTGTTATCAATCATCTGATTTATCAAATGGTACATTTCAGCCATGCAAATCTCTCTCACGCACTAACTCTAGTCAGTTAGCATCATAATAGTGGACCATGTCTGTGCAATGTTTATCAGCACAACAGCCTGTAGTCAAGCCTGGTAACAAGCATAGCCAAGTCCCTGACCCCACTTTTCTACTGCAGTTAAAGCAAAATATCTGGGTCAAGGACTACCACCACTTGGCACCTGTGATGGAGTGACACCAATGTACCAGGTCTATTTATAGAACATGTTTCTTTTTCCCTCAATGCCTGAAGGCCATATTTTCAATATGTGTGCTTCACACCTTAGGCACAATAGCATTATTTTCAATAATATTGTGTAATCAAATACAGTTCACTTTCAGGGATTGCACAAGCAAGAGTTAGTCAGATTCCAGACTTCTGTGGGTTGCTTAATGAAGCACCAGAATCAACCTGGTGTAATGGGGACTGGCCATCTAACTGCTACTATTTGTATACATCAAAAAAACAGTAGTGTCTCTTACATGACAAGTACAGCTACTGAAAGATGGGACCCTCTTAAGTAGTTTGTGTGGCCGGTTACATTTTAGGGCTTCATTTGACCAGTCACCTAGTAGTCCAGCTGGAACTCCAGGGTAAAGTTGTGATGGTGTAATTTTTCAGGTAAGCAAAGTTTGGTAGATTAAATCAATGATTTAATAAAACAATGACCATAAAAAGGTAATGTGCAGACATGGACCGTAATGTGAGATTGAATTTCAGGCTATTAGGTAGACCTTCCACTAAAAGATTACATGAGCTGCCATTGCTGTACCCATTCTAAAAAATTCTCAGTCAAATCTATTAGTTTTAATAATTTCAGTGAAACAAGAATGCTGATTACTGCAAGCTTTGGGACAATTATCTAAAAACCTAAACTGCATAATTATTCTTAGTCCATGATTCAGTATTAAAGGCAGAAGATCAGGACAGAGAAACTCTATGGAGATGCAGCGCTGGAGAATACTACATCAAGAGGAAATACCTTATCAGCAGCTGTCCATGCAAGATGTGAAGTCATTCACACTAAATATCACGTTCCAATTTTTAGGGCAAATGTAACTTAATTGCAGTTTAGAGATTAAAATTGGACTTCAGGCAAAAGTCTTTTGAACCCTTGCGAGTTCCCCTCCTACAAAAGGTGAATTTCACATTTATTCCAGGAGTAAGCCTTACGACTTGCTTCTGCAGCCACTGGCAATCCCTTCCACTATTGTGCTTGTGGACTGGGCCATGGCAATATCCCATAAAGAACAAGGCTAAGAGAGGCTGCGGAGGACTGGTCCAATGCAGCAGAAAAAAGATCCGACTAATGTGGGAGCAAGGGATAAGGCAAGCTTTTTACTGCTCTTGTATTTCTTTTTAAAACCATTCCCACTGCAAACATACAAAATATTTTTGCTCTGGTTTCAATAACATCCTGTGTCTGATTGACATGTATATGTTAGATGGATTGGATTTTTTTCTTTTTTAAACTACAGGACTAAATTGACAGGCCATTTTCAGCACACCTCTAAAATTATTAAAAACATTACACAACCTTACAGTACCATAAAGTATTGACTATAAACTTTTTAGAAATCTCATCTCAAAAAAAGATCAGCATTTAGAATTCCGAACAGAAAGAAAGGGGCAGTCATCACTGATAACTGCAAAAGATTTAAGTGATACAAATTGAATTCAATCACCAATCAGACAATGGGCCCGATTTATAAATGGTCTCCAAGGCTGGAGAGACGATACCTTAATCTGTGAAGCTGGGTTATCCAGCAAACCTTGAATGGATTTGGTCCAGGATTCCAAACATTTGCTAGCTAATGACTTTGAAATCTATTCCAGGTTTTCTGAATCACCCTGCTTCACTGAGGAAAGTGCATTCTCTCCAGCCTTGGAGAGCATATATAAATCGGGCCCAATAGGTGTTACACTGAATGAGGGGAATGCCCATTTGTAGTGCTATTCTTTCATTGGTTTGTAGTTATAGCACCAAGTGTCAATATCAGTAAGCCACACTTCAAATATTTAAAGTTATTTATTATCCAGATATTTCTGGCACCACATGTGGCAAGGGACCAAAACCCCATACACTGCCACAGAGAGAAACAGGACTGGATGAGAAAGATGGTATCACAAGACAAGGAATTATTCACATGGCAAAGAGGATGAGGAAAGCAACCATAAGACAGAACAGTCCCATAGCTTCAGAGAGGGCAAAACCCAGGATGGCATAAGAGAACAGCTGCTGTTTAAGGGATGGGTTCCTGTAGGAAAAAAAAAAAAAAACAGAAGTTAGTTTATATGCTTACTCATTGATAGTGGAGCACAAAAGTATAGACAGTGAATTCTAAACATAACAGGAAAATATTCACCTGGCATATCCGATAATAAGACTGCCGAATACTGTACCAATACCAGCTCCAGAACCAGCCACACCTACGGTGGCAGCTCCAGCACCAATAAACTTAGCAGCAGTATCAATGTCCCGACTCACTACACTGGTCTGAATTCCTCGAGATGGAACCAGTGCCATCTCCTGAGACTGAAAGATAAATACAAATCATTAATACACCACACATACTACCAACACCATATACTTAAAAAAAGATTAAAAACGCAAAAAAAAAAAAAAAACCAAATCTTGTGCACAAACATTTGCTTGATGGAAATTATAGGAAGTGAAGTGCAATGGTTTATCTATCCTAGATTATTGCAGAATGTCGGCCTATCCCTGTAGTGATGTTCCCAAGGATTTAGTGCTTTTTTGCTTTAAAAGCTTAACACTAATCCAAAACAGACTGTTTTCTTTAACTAACATTTTTCCACTGGTTGTGACCACAATCATCGGCTTTCTACAGCAACAATTAATAATGGTAGCTCTCCCAAGAAAGGAAAGGAATATTATCACATTGTATGGAAAAGTTTTGGGGTAAGCAAGCCACATATCTGTTCCAGACATTGCCCAGAATTCAGCACATGAATGTCAACTAAAGGCTGACCATGAAATTATGAATGGACATCTTAATGTATGGGGCACCTTACACACAAAGTACAAAATATGTGCACAAAGTAGGCCAAAAGTGTACATTGCAACAAAAAGAACAGAATGGACACCAACAGCCTAAGGTATTTTCGGGTGGTACAGTACTTATGATTTGTGCAAGAAAAATTGCAACAAAGTAATAAAGGACTGTATGATTGCATACAATCATATGCGGTTTCAGGTTAAAATAGTCAGTGTGACTAAGACTTACTGTCTGGTGAAATGATGTCAGAACAGGAAGTAAGGGTAAGTTTCTAGTGTCTTTGCCACTTTCTAATCTGAAGAAGACAAGTTCCAGTTTTCCCATTCTAAGTATGGATATTATAAACTGCCCCAGGGTGAGCCTGGTACAATTCCAAACTCCGGTACTATGTACTTGGGCATTTTGGATGTTCCCAACCCGTATGTGAGAAAATAATTTATCTAATATAGGCTCCGATATAAATGGTATAGAGCTGGCAGATACATCTATATATCTACCAAAGTAACCCTTGTGGGTTGAATGAGCCAATAAAGCCATTCAGGGGCATTGGGTACCATGTGCCATGTTTTCTGAGTGTATAGGCTTATAAGTACTCTACACAAATTCTCTTTAAAAGTATTATATGCATGGAGAGTTTACCTGCTCTGTCTTGAGTACAGGGCGACTCAGAAAAGTAGTGGAAAGTGGTCGACAAAGACAAACACCATTCCTCACCTGAAAAGAGAGAGAAGAAAAAAAAGTGACATTAGGTTAATGTGGACCTATTAGTCTACATGTCAAAATGTAAAGCATTAGTTTAATTGAAACTGAATCCTGTACATTTAAAATCATATTAGTGAAAGGGTCTCGAGAGATGACCCTTTAGGGTATACTCCCTTTTACAGTTCTTTCCGGTTTCTAATGCTGCAGCCACTAAAAAATCCCAGGCACACATTACATCCCATCCCTGATGCAGTGCTTGGGCCCAGTGGCTCATTGTTTCTCCAAACACAGTCATATTATTTGAGTTAAAAGTCAGTGCTCCCTGTAAGCTTCAGTACCAGCCCATACAGAGATTTTATTCTAAATTACATGAACAAGTAAACCCATTAAAGTTACATTTACAGGCTTATCTCAACTCTTACTCCTGCAAAAATTGTCTTTTTGGGTAAAAAAATAATGCAATGTAAAATTTTGAACCTTGTTCTTTTGGAGTCCAGTCAGGTTTTCATGGCTGTGACTATTTTTCAAGGCAAAAAAAAAAAAAGAGCAGTTTTTGAGCTGATGAAGGAACGCCCAGCACCCCTAACCATCATGGTGCCGTGTTTACCTAACAGTTACCGACACATTATTTATCCTTACAAATCTATTATTCACAGCTATTACACTATCACTGCTTGCCATGGCATGTTCTGGCTGAATTGCAAACTTAAAGAGAAGTGACAAATACATTTTATGAATAAAATATTTCTATTTGTCAAGCAAATATACTGGTCACTAGTGCTTGTAAAGCCCACTACGTTCTCAATGATGGATTTCCCCTAAGCGGGGACTAAAATATCTCAACCTATGTGTGCAGAGAAGATATGTTAATAGACAGGTTGTTTACATGCAGTCTACAAGATGTCTAAATGTTACATTTTGCATGCAGTCACCTGTGTACACACATCATTTATTCTCACTTAAGAACAAAGGACGCACTTGCCCCATGATCATCCTGGCAGATCAATGGACAACCGATATCTATGTCAATGGAGGAGAGAACAGTAGGGTGTCCCTGGCTGCCCCCCTCTTACCATAGAACAGAATGGTTGCTGTGTGTACAGCATTTGGTTGTTCATATGTCACTGAGAATGACTAAGGAAGATAGTTTCCAGAGACAATTATCCTACGTGTGATACACCACTAAACACCAAACAAGCTAGGATAATGTAATCTGTAAAAAACACATTTCTATATTTTATGAAACATTCTCCAAAGCTACACTTTAGTCTGCTATGGAAATCGGTT
>NC_092858.1:33890951-33914738 GCF_032062135.1 Pyxicephalus adspersus
CTCTGTGCATGTATATGCAGGATTTCATTCCAACCAGCAGACCCAGGGGATGTCAGAATATTTGGCCCCATAAACAGCACTGTGCATGCACAGTTCTGTACTACAAAAAGGTTGTGAATAGGCAGCTTAGTGTGTTTTTTCATCTACAATAAGAATCCTACCTACTCACAATTTTTCTGTGTAGAACTAAAGTTCCACTTTAGGAATCCCCAACTTCTCAGTGTGCTAGATTGCTGTACTCCATGGTTCCTTTTTGAAGCTCTGACCCCATTACAGCAGGGTCATAGGCAGCATATTAGAGGTTTGTCTCACTATTACATTCTACAATCTCTGTGTCACAGCTGTAAAGTTGACCTAAACTGCAATCAGGCAAATCCTTTACTGAAGAAGGGTCAGGCGATGTCCTTCCTGCAAAAAAATAACCCTACCTGCACTTACTTGTTCCTTTGCAGGCGCCATCATCTATTTTTTCCCGGTTTGGTTTTACAGCCACCTGGATTGGTCTGGAAGACGTAACTCATTCATTGAGTTATGTTCATTCAGTCCTGGCATGCCAGAATGCCCAGCTAAGTCCCTCATCATATGCTGAGATGCGCATGTAGAGCATTTTCTTTAGGAAATTGGACAGGTACATGTGATATATTGCAGAAAGGACATCACCTGTACTCTGTGTAATAATGACCCTGCCTAATCAACTATTATACCACTTTAAATACCCTCACCTATCCTGGCTTCAGTACTGGCATTTCTTTCCTCACCCATGAAAACAGAGAATTAAATCACCAGCACACCTGCAGGGCTAGTGACTTTATCTTCTCTTTCTATTAGTTTCATACAGCTCCACTCATGTCACCCTACCCTTAATACTAAGTGTGGTGTAAGGATTGCATTCCTATCACAGACATTACCTTCTTCATCCAGACTTCTAGGTTCAGGTTTTCCCAATTAGCCAGACCAGAATGACATAATGCAGGAATTAATTCAAATGTTTAACCCAGAATTTTTTTTCATTTTTGTGGTAAGAATCTGTAAGCGGGTGGCAGCCCCTGTATTGAATTCCAACTCTTCAATAACCAGGGAGAATATTGTATTTACCTCTCGGCAGTTGGTTTGCTGGGATCATACATTAAGCTGAACATGAACAGCTCAGTGTACATTAAAGATTATGAGAAAAGATTATGAACAGGCAGGTGTATACTACTGCAGATGAGACATCACCTGTCCCCTTAAACAACCCCCCTTTGTTTTTTCCCCTGTAGCTCCACTTTAGGCGTCCATACACTTGCAGACAGGTACACGACCAGTGAAAACAATTGATATCTCCTTGATACCAATCATTTACCTGATTACAGCCAAGAATTAGGCTGCATACACACGTGCAATAATAATTGTTGGAAATGAACGATTAACACCTGATTGTCTGAAATCATTAAAAAAAAAAAAAAGTGAACAACGCCGATGAACGAGGAATGTCGAACTGTCCTGGCGGATCTGATTGGGCGATGACCTTCACCATCTATTGTGTGTACGGTGATTCAGTGGTCATGGATTGTTCTGTGATAAACCTTCTCCTATACATGTCACTTCTTGCATCGGTTAAACAATCGTATCTAGTGTGTGTACATTATAGGTGGATTATATTTGAATGATTGTATTGTTACAGCATGTACAGAATCCTGCATTATACAATCACTCAAAATAATCATTCGTTTTCTAAGAAAAATTATTGCACCTGTGTACCTAGCATTAACCAATCACCAGTTAATGAACCTAACATTTAGTGTAAATGGTCGCTCCCATTGGTTGTAATTGGGAGGATTCCTGGAGCAAAAAAAAAAATGTGCACATGAAAGATCAGACATTCCCAATCATTCCCCTATTTATTATTAGATTGTTATTACTGTATTTATAAATTCTATCATCTATTAGCAATGTATATCAGATATCACAATTGTAAGGTCACAGAGTACACGGCTACCTTCAGGCAGAGGTAATGACCTTCCCCCCTTCACCTGACAGATGTGGGTCAGGTTCAGGTCTGAGTATTGAATCAGAGGAATAGGGTGAGAAGTCACCATGCTCCCCATAACAGAACATGAGGGGTATTTCCCAGTGCTGGGGGGGGGGGGGCAGGGGGCCAGCAAAGGAAGCCAATGCCTATAGAGGCCCTCTGCACCTGCACTCCCCATGGCAGACATCTGGAGATCAGATAACGGTATGGATAATATATGAAACATATGCCATGGCACTCATGGAGGTTCCTATAGGGCACAGACCTATGTGACCCCCAGACATTGATGTAAGGACACAGCCAGCAGGGCTGCACCACAATCATCCTATACCCCAGGCCTGCACCCCACATGCATCTCCTTCCCAACCCAGCAAAGATCCCGGCCAGGCGATGACCCGGTGCCAGGCCGGGCACAAGGTCATGTGATGGGCACTGCTCCCCAAGCTGCCCGCCAGCACTAATCCCTCCATAGAGATCAACGCCACACACTGACATCCAAACCCCCCCAGCACATCCCCCAATCCCCGCCGTTCTCACGCTGTCTGGACACGAGCACAGATTTCCTCTGCAGCGCCGGGCCTCACCTTGGCGGGGAGAGAATGAAGAAGGGTGACCACACTGAGCATGCGCAGATCCTCCTAAATGACAGCAAAGCGATGCGCCTGCGCTTTAAAAAGGAGTGATAAGAGCGACTTTATAACGCGTTGAGGGGGAATGTAGAATATGCAGCGCTCTCTGCTGGTGAGGAGGAATGAACCTGCAATATACTACACTGAAGGAGAGTTCAGTGACTAGCTGGAAGTGTGACCTTCAGACATTGTGACATTGATTCACGGGCAGATTCACATGCTGGAGGCCTCAGTAGTATATACAGTGTGTTTTACTGGGCTTTAGCAGAAAATACATTTTACAATACATATAACTCAAACTTTATTCTTACATTTTATTAGCTGCCAGTGCAGTGTTGGGCAAATTTGCTGGTAAAAAAAAATATCCTGGAATTTTTTCTAATTGGGAAGAACACTTTTAGGGCAGCGCTTTATCAGCTGGTGTTGATGGGTCAGATTGACCTGTAGCTGACCTCCTCGCTTGCATTTGACCTGTAGCTGACCTCCTCGCTTACATTTGACCTCCTGTGGACATTGCATGGCAGTTGCTATCGAGAACAGTGACGTGACAATGAAAACACTCTGTGCAGAGATAGATTTATACTTATGTCTCCTATAGTCCCGCAACTTGTGCTCCTCCATTCGCAGACCCATTACATATACAAAAACATAGCTATCACATAGTGCTGATCTGTCATATTGATCCCTGCTCACCTTTTCTGAACCAAAAAACAGAAACTACACATACCATACAATGGGTTCTGCCAGTTATAGGGGGCCGCTGTCCTCTGTACCCCATTGACTCTGCAATGGATACTTGCCAAGAAATGCAATTCATGTGACAGAAAGCCAAGGGGGACATCTTCAGATCCCTACATTTCCCTATTGCTGAAAATTGGGGGTCAGGGAAGGTAAGGGGCCAGCCATGTGTAGGCCAGCTATTGGGGTTCAAGGAAGGGAAGTGGGCAGTTAGGTGTGATAGGACAATAATGCCATGATAATTAAATTTTAGGAGACTTTAGCCACATGTGTCCCCCCACTTGCACCTACATTTTTAGTGTGGGGAGCTGAACAAATTCTACCCCTTATTACCATAGCACCCTTGGCCACAACCTAGGTGAGAAATCCGGCCCTGTGTGCAATAAAGTTGTGGTCTACTTGTCTTGTAGTAGAATCTGGCCATGTTTGTAATCCTGCACTTTGGCACCATATACCTCCCACATGTTGGAGATAGGGAGGAGGGAAAGTTTGTAGCTAGAAGTATGTAGGCAAATGACATCCCCACCATGTCCACATTTTGCAGACCTTACAGAAATGAATATGAAAAAGACTTAAAACCTGCCTTTATTAGCTTTTCAAATTAACATTTGGAATAATTTTGTAGTAATAGGAGTTGTGATCCCTCTCTGATCTACCCAAAACTAACATAAAAAAGTTTGGTTTTACATATGGGTCATGTCTGACTCAGATCAGAGCTATTCAGAATCTTGATCAGAGAGCTCTATTTGGATTCTGGATATCCAGGGCATGGGAAATGACATCCAATGACATTGGTATACCTGTCTCTGTCCTTTATAGAGGGCTGGGACTGATGTCAATGCAGCCCTGTATAGAAGTCTGTGCATGGCTAGCCAAGGGGCAAAGCTTGGAGCTGGCACTATAGGGACACTGGGAAGGAGGAGTGGAAAATGTTTGCCTCAAAATATTTGGGGAGATAGTACCCACGAGAAAGAAAAGGGCTTTAGGAAAAATATACTTTGGGAAACTGTTTGGAAAGTATGACTGTTAACCAAGTGAATTCAACAGTTATTTGCAGTGATACACAGTCAGATTTCTCTCTTGTGTAAAATTTGGTTTCCCAGCAGAATTAGAGGGGAAAAGAGGAGAAATATGGGCTCAGACTGCCCAAATGCTGTCCAACGTTCTTAAAATTGGCTTTGGAGAACATTTCTAGTGATATTATATATAAAATAAAATTTTAATTTTTTTTTTTTTTAAGTATGAATTCTCACATGGAATTTCTAAATCTGATCAGACATTAGCAGTCTGTCTAAATTTGATTCATCTCAGATTTCTTTCCATTTCCATTATCTCCAGCATTACACCTAAAAACAAACCTTGTACTAAAAAGGCCTACTTTTTTTTTTAAGCACATGGGCAAAAGGTTGGCTCTTATGCTTACCTCACCACCAGCTTGCCTGTGGCACATGGGCATGGGTGATGTCACCATCCGTATTATTAATATTGTTATTATTATTAAAAAACAAGATTTATGTAGCGCCAACATATTACGCAGTGCTGTACATTATATAGGGGTTGTAAACGACAGACAGTAACACAGGAGGAGGAGAGGGCCCTGCCCAGAAGAGCTTATAGTCTGTGAGGTGGTAGATGTAGCACACAATAGGAGGGGGATATGGAATGGTGGGAAGTAGAGAGGGTTTAGGAGACAGAAGAAGACAGGTAGGCAAGTTTGAAAAAATGGGTTTTGAGTGTTCTTTAAATGAGCAGAAAGTAGGAGCAAGCCGAATAGGACGAGGAAGACCATTCCAGAGAGTTGGAGCAGCTCTAGAGAAGTCTTGTATCCGTGCGTGTGATGAGGTTATGAGTGAGGAAGTCATTAGTAGGTCATTGGAGGAGTGAAGAGAGCGGCTGGGGGAGTACAAGAACTACCAGAAATGTAAGCGGTGGGAAGGGTGGATGAGTATGGCTGCAGCATTCATAATAGATTGTAGAGGAGAGAGTCGGGTTACTTCCTGTGATATCCTACAAATTACTGAGCACCCCAAAGTTTGTGAACAGACTAATGAGAAGGGTCAGGAGGGTACTATAGACGTTTCATATAAACATTATAGCACCCTCACTCAGTGCTGATGTAAGCAGTGCGCTAGCGCTGAAGAGGAGACTGACTATTTCATTCATGAAGCCAATCAGGAGCAGATTCAGTGGTCTGTGCTGGGATGGTGATAAATGTTTGGAGTGACATTTAAGGGTGTTTAAGGTTGTTTTCTGTGTGTTTGGAACTATGCACAGACAATGGGCCTGATTTATTAAAGCTCTCCAAGGCTGGAGAGCATACACTTTCATCAGTTAACCAAGATGATCCATCAAACCTGGACTGGATCTGGTCCAGAAATGAAAATATTTGCTAACAAAAAGCAAATTATTTTTAGGAAGTCCATTCCAGGTTTGCTGGATCACCCAGCTTCACTGATAAAAGTGTATCCTTTCCAGCCTTGCAGAGCTTTAATAAATCAGACCTATAGGATCAATCCCCTGGGTCCTGCCTAACTAGCAACTGTCCCTCAGGGCATGCAAAGAATCAGTTTTTTTGTTGGGGGAAAAAGAATTAGAAGGAACATGAAAGAAATGGTTAGGACCTTGCTGGATCCTCAGTGCTGGGAGATATGCACAAAGCTAACGGGAATTGACTTCTACTGGTTGCAGGGGACATACTGCCCATATGACAGTTACCTATGAATTCCGGACTTGTTGCCACTTCAAAGAATATTCCTTGACTGCTACTACCGGTACCAGGTCACAGTACCAGAAAGGGTTGTTCTTGAAGAGCTGGATCTAGCAGGAGAACTGATGAAGGCAAACACATGTACTTATCCATGTGGTTTGAAAACCCAGGCTCCGTTTTTGCTGCATTTTTTGGGTATCCTGCCACTCTAACCCTCTTTCTTGTATGTCAGCACACATTTGGTCATATATCAATGTGCATTGTATTAGGCTAACCCATTTACTCAAAGCACAGGGACCTTTTTCTAATGCAATGTACTACTGAGCACGCTACAACACAAGTGACTTAAGTTTGGGTATTGGGGTGCAATTTAAAATGAATGGCAACATCAGATCACAGTGTGGTAAAATACTTAAAAATATGCACATTGCCATTACAGATGCATTTAAATGGGAAAACAGAGACACTCTCAGGCTCTGTAAAAACCAGTTTCACAAAAGTTTATGTAGTTCAAATAACACTTTTTCAAAGCAAAACTGGTTTTACCTGGAAGATATATATAAATATATATAATAATGCATTTCTCTTGATATCTCTTTGTCCATCTATCCACATTTGTACAACTGTTTCCTATTGACTAGCACTGATTAGAAAATTAATTAATATAGGAAAATTGAAAAAAGAAAGGGATAAACAGTTTCCATATAACAGCAGAAAAAAGTGGATAAAAACTGCTAAATAATTAAATAGAATTTTGTTTTTTTTCTGTTGAAATGTGTCAAACAAATCACTAAAGCTTTTAATACTTTGTTAATACATCCTACCCCTATACTGTATGCATATTCATGATTAAGTTGTACCTCCTCTACTTTCCACAAGGGGGCAGAGTGACACAAATGTAGAGAAGTATCAGCTACTTTCCTTTATTCTGTCTTGTTTTCAGCAGCAACATAAATACAAATCTGATAATCATATCCAAAATTAAAGACACGGGTTTATTGTTTTAATTTTTGCTTTGTTATTATTATCATTATTTCTCAGTATTTTCAAAATGCAAATGAAGAAGAAACACAAAAATTACAAACTAAATTAAAAAAAGGCAATAGAAACAAATGTATCTTGCATATTACAGCTTAGAGAAGAGGTTACAACTTTTATTAATAAGATTCAGATGATAATAAATCAGAAAAAAACAGTGTCCTATGTGGAGAATTATTTTTGTTAACCTTTAATGTGGTAATGATAGGTAAAGTCAATCAGCTAAAATTAAGGATCACTCCGGTGCTTGCAAGTAACTTCTTTGCTTTGAAACCTAGGGCAACATTGATATGCAAACCTTGGCTTCTGCCCAGAAGGCAAATTGCTGCTTAAATGCCTCCAATGCATCAGCCTATTAAATATTCCAGAGGTAAGATGCCCTGGTACCCAGGAGTTGTGAGAGACCTGACAGACCTGTCATCAACATTTATGGCAAGAATCAAAATTTACTTATTAGAAAGTCTGGGGCTTGGGGTCCCCATGGTACCAATGTTGGCTGCCTCTTTTTTTTTTTTTTTTTTTTTTTTTATTTTTTTTTTTTTTTTACATTTTGCACATTATCTAATACATATACAAAAATATACACTGTAAAATTTAAAAAGGGCTCCACTAGCTGTAAAAAATTTGTATTCAATTGATCTTTTGGGAGCTTTCTACAGTTCTAAAATGAATTTATTATTATTATCATTATTATTATTATTAATCAGGATTTATATAGCGCCAACATGACAGACAATGACACAGGAGGAGGAGAGGACTCTCCCCAGAAGAGCTTACAATCTAAGAGAGAAAAAATTAGGTTACAAATGGCAGATGTTACAATTCTATAATCTGGTTTTGCTGTAAGAGGATTAGAAGTGATACTCACCAAATACCTCTCCTCCTTCTGTGTCATGGTTTGTACCTGCCTGCCCCCTTGCAACCCCTATATAAGGTACAGCGATGTGTAATATGTTATATAAATACTGTTTAAAAGTAATAATAATAAAAAATACATTCAGCTGTCCACACCAATAGAAAGGAGCAGCTAAATCCTTGAGCAGGAGAACATAAAGTCCAGCTAGAAAGCTTTTTTAGATAGAAGAATTGAAAGATTGAGTGAGCACAGCCATCCACAAAGCAGAAGTGCACGCTGGCTTTTTTCCAAAACTAAAAAAAAGCTCTTCCAGGTAAAATTATTCCCAGGAATAAGCAACCAACAGTCTTTTAGTTTTAGAGTAGGTTCTGGAGTAACCTTCCAGGAACCACTAATGACCAAACTTATCCTTGTAGAATTGTCCCTAATTAGAAAATATGTCCATCTGTTAACAACAGGTCTTGCTTTATTGGCATTTTGGGTTCAGATTTTTTAGGACCATGTTCAGCCTCACTTGTACTCTATAATAGTGGCCCTGATTTAGGTTCTCCAAGGCTGGAGAGAATACACTTTCATCAGTGAAGCTAGGTGAACCAGCAAACCTGGAATGGATCTGGTCCACGATTGAAAACATTTGCTAACAAATAGCCTGACTTTTAGGAAATCCATTATAGGTTTACTGGTTACCCAGCTTCACTGATGAAAGTGTATTCTCTCCAGCATTGGAGAAATTTAATAAATCAGGGCCAGTGTCTCTATGCATTCCAACTGCCTCCAGTAGAATACTCCCATTTAAATTAGGAAGATGATGGAGCATGCTTAACCAGCAAGGCTTTTTCAGGCTTTTTATTGGAATAGCAGGTCCACCAGTCCCTGTGTTGGTTGGAGCATTTAAAGTAGAACTGTCATAAACTGTGCCTACTAATACAACAGTTCCCCTTGGAGGTTGGGGATTCAGCATTGTGTGACACCTGCACTGATGCTACATTTTCGAGAATGACCATTTTGGCCATACAGTAGACAATGTAGTTCAGTGTCTTAAATGTGAGGGAATAGAGCCTGATTTATTAAAGCTCTCCAAGACTGGAGAGGATACACCATGCTGGAATGGATCTAGTCCAGGATTCAAAACATTAGCTAGCAAATAGAAAATGACTTTAAAGAAATCCATTCCAGGTTTTCTTAATCACCCAGCTTCACTGATGAAAGTATATCCTCTCCAGGCTTGGAGAGCTTTAATAAATCAGGCCTATTGGATCTGTGTGCCAGCCAGGCAATAGTATTTTCAGAAGAATAGAAAAATGTCAGCCCCAATATTTTCTCAAAACAAGAAGATGCATACTATTTATTTCATCTGTACACAGGCAGATGCAACAGCACATGAAAATGTAATTGCATATCTGTTTTTTGTGTTCTATAAACCTTTAGGGATTATTTACACCGGTGATTGTGAGTACATTCATGTCTGCTCAACACATGTTTTACTGATCATGGGGCAAAATAACACACCTGCCTCACCACCTGCTGTTTTTATTCTGTCTGTGTATGGATTTTGGGGTACCTTTAAAAATGAAGGCAAGGCACCAATATGTGCCAGCACGGGGCATTTTTATGCTATACAACATGTGGATGCGACCTTCGTGTTTTAGTACAAAGTAAGTTGAAAAGAATGAATCTTACACAAGACTGGCAGGGATAGAAACTCAGCATGGAAATATTAGTTTTTGGCACAGAGCATTGTATACCACTGTATGTCTATTGTTCTGAAACTTAGGGGGATGGAGCTTTGGGAACCTTTTTATGTATTTGTGTCTAAAATTTAAACCACAAGCCTTCCAACATGATACAACATTTCTCTATTACTCTGATACATATCACAATGTTCAAACTTTGGGTCTGATTTATGAAATCAGGAGAAGAAAACCTGCTATGGGTTAACCAGGGTGATCCAACAAACTTGGAATGGATCTGGTCCAGGATTGAAAACGTTTGCCAAGTGATTTTTAAGAAATCTAATCCAGTCTTGTTGGATCACCCAGGTTCTGCCATTAACTTCCCCGGTTCTGGAGAGCTTTAATAAATCAGGCCCATTGGATTACTCATTGCTATAATAAAAACATGCCCAATTTTTCTTTATATTTTAAGCACATATTCATCAGACAGTATTTTCTTCAGATACAGTATAGTGTTCATCTATGTTTTGTTTGGACTTTATATTCTGGGAATAAAGCTGTGATTGTGAAACTGTAAGAAATGCTGACATAGACTGGAAAGAAAAGGCATTTCTCTTACAATAGTACATTTCATTCTTATTGCAAAAACCATGAGGTATATGTCGAGAAACATAAACATTCCTCTGGAAACATTGATGGTTGGGATCTATGTTTTCCGTAGTCTTAAAGCGCTACTCCAGAACAATATAAAGTTTCATTCAGTTATACATTATAAAAAAAATTATTAAATATCTTGTTTTTTACCACTAGCATAACTTTCAGAATCTGTCCTTCATTAGTCTTTTTAATCCTGTGTGCAGAGATACTAATGGCTTGTTTGTGGATTAGCAGGCAATTTAAGGCCACTCCAAGCCCCTTATTATTGAAAAGAATATGATCATTGTAATGATTACCAATGAGAACCATTGTTGCGGTACATCCCCCATTATTAAACACCACCCGCTGCTTCTGGCATTCTTTAATATTATTATAATAATAAACGGGATTTATATAGCGCCAACATATTACGTAGCGCTGTACATTAAATAGGGGTCGCAAATGACAGACAAAACAGATAATGACACAGGAGAGGACCCATTCTGTATATTGAACCCACTTGCTGAACAGAGGCCTCTGTCTGACAACTGTCAAATGCTAGGAGAAAAAGCAATATGGTTTTTGGGGGCTGTGTTAACATGCAGCTGGAAGACAGGTACAGCCAACCAACCATCCAGGTAAACAAAACTTTAGTTTGTAGGAGAGTAGGTCAGCACTATGAGACTGATAGGGGTCCATTGCTGTGCACAGTGCTTTCTGTCAACATGCATTCAATGGGCCTAAATTATTAAAGCTCTCCAAGGCTGGGGAGAATACACTTTACCCAGTGAAGCTGGGTGATCCAACAATCTTGGAATGAATTTCTTAAAAGTAATTTGCTATTTGCTAGCAAATGTTTGAATTCTGGATCAGATTCTAGGTTTGCTGAATCTGATGAAAGTGTATCCACTCCAGCTCTTGAGAGCTCTAATAAATCAGGGCCAATGAGAGAACAAAAGGATGACCCCATTATTGTGCCACTGCCCATTCATTGTCCAATCACAGATGTGGGTCCCTTTTAATGAGATGATTAGCATGTCCAGTATAGAAGTAAATTATGTATCTATAATTAATTATTTAATCATATTAAGGACATCTTCCTCTGGGGAGCACTTGATGTTTATATTTGCTACTGAATGTTTTTATTATGATGAATAAACTATGAATAATTACTTGTATCCTGGATGTTCTCAGCATTACAAAACTGTAGTCCTAGTTCAAAACCAGGAAGAAGCACATTAATAGAGCATTCCTGAAGGCAATACTAAAGACTGGGGGTGAGCTAACATTGACTAAGAAAATTACAAATCCATTGACAAGTAAATCAACTAAAAGCAGAACTCTAGCCCCCGAATCAAGATAAATGAGCAGCCCATGGTTTTGCTGCTATATAAAGCTTCAAGAGAGATTTATCCAGTACAGTATTTTGGCACTAGCTTTCCTCAGTCTGATGGTCAGCATCAGTCAGTGCCATTCCCTTCGAACACAGACTGTCCTAGACCTGCCCAGGCCTGTGAATGGACAGTAAAAGGAGAAGCAGCACTATTACTACTACTGTAATAGGTGAAAGTGTTTGGACCTATTACTACTACTTCTACTTCTACTGCTTTAGGCATATTTCAAACACTAAAGCTTTTAATATTTGTGTTACATGAATGCACTATTGAAGCTTTCTATTGAAAGTGGTTCAGCAGTCTCCATGAATGGTGCTATTCTTCTTTCCTTTGCAGTATGCTGCCTTGGTATTGAAGCAAAGCATTCCAGCAAACAATTATCATCCAATTCTATTTTATAATGCAGTGATAGAGTTATTGTGTATGCAGCCATTTTGAATAATTATCTCCATTTTTCAGACCCCATCCAGACCTCTTCTTACTAATAAATAAAGAAAGTGAAGGATCCATTGATTACTTGCATGAACAACATCAATGTGAAAACTAAATGCCAATCTCACAAGCTTCATTAATATTCTACAACATTGGGATCTAGCTTCACACGTGACAGTATAGCCATGATGTAAAGGGTTAATCAAAAAAAAAAGGCATTGCTGAGGAATGTTTCAATTGTGGCCAGATCCTTCTTCCTGAGGCAGGATTTATATGGGATGTTATTTCATCCTGAGTCTGTAATCTGCATTTTTATGGGGCACTGCAGAACATGTACACTGGTCTTTTCTTGGGGTGGATAGGAGGGGGTGCACTGGGGGGAGGAGGGAGAAAGGAGAAAAAGCTTTTTACTCTGGTATGCTGAGTAAGTAAAGCATTCCCCTAAATGTCTCTGGGAGGAAAAATGGCATTAAAATTGTGTTACCCGCAGGGCAGAGTGGAGAGTGCCTAGAAAATAAATTCTTTCTCTCACCATCTGCTGCTCTCACTTTACATCTCACTGATTCTCTATATTATATTTTTCTCCTCTTTTATTTTTCTTGTTACTATAGCACATTTATGTGTTTATGTCTGACAGTCTATGTAGTTTTCCTTTCCCTACGTATTCTTTGTCTGATTTTGTTACACATTTTTCATGTGTCACTACCTAAAAAAAGGAATTTATTCGTCCTGTTTTTTAAATGACAGATTAGAAGGTTTTAAATAGTTTTACGTTTTGTACTCCTCATCCATTGTCATCTTTATAATACAATGAAGAGCCCATTTTATAATGCTCTGCAAGCTAAATTTAGATTTTCCTGCTGGATCCAATCCCAGTCCAAATGTGAAGCAGTGGGATTCCCTTCCTGCCTTTGTCAGCAGTTGCTTTTTTCAAATCATGGCCGTAAGATTTTAGTGGTTGTCAGATGTGTGGCCACAACCCAACACAATCCAGGACGTTGTTAAAGCGCCTTGCAAGAAATTAGATATTTTACTTGCCACTCTAGTTGCCTATGTCTCTCACTTCTCCTGTTTCAGCAACCTATCCCAGTCTCTACTGGGTTCCTGTAGTCCTTCCACACCACATTCTCCATCCCCTGACCCCTGAATCTGTCCTGTAGGGCTGTAGGGGTCCAACAACCAGAATGCCCTGCGATGGAAACAGGCCACCAACAAAAGTGTAGAATGTTGACATGATTGACAATGTTTACAGTGCTAGAACAGAGGGAAGGTAGGGGATACAGACCATCAGAGAGATAAGTATAATACTTCTTCCTATAGCATTGTATTGTATCCAGACAGATGTGGGCATTCAAGATAATGCTGTAAACTGGTATGGTAGGAATAACACATGGACATCCGCTGGCAAATAATTTTTTTAAACAAAATGATATGGCCAATTGCTATTCTTCAGACAATGTGTACAGTGGTCTTTAAAGTATTTTGTCTCCAAAAAAAGTGGTGGGATAAAGTCTGTGCAGTCCACTGCTTCTGTACAGCGAATACTATAGGCCTGAATGGTGACAATTATTTATGTTTATTGGTAAATACGTAGATGTCTTGGTATATAGTTTCCAATATATATATATTTTTTGCCATAAAAAGGCAAATCCCTCAACAGGAACCAGCGGCAATACTGATGACTTCTTAGACCTACCTGATTGAACAAGATTTAACCAGCAAAGATGGCATTATTAGAGATGCCATAAGATGCAACTAAAAAAACAGCATTAAATTGCTGTAGAACTGGTTTTATCAGAGAGGAATCTCTTTCTATACATCTGTGTTACCAGACATTGCTAAAGCTATAGTAAGCATTCAAAAATGTGTCATTGGTAAAGTGATTATTGTGCTGAAAGCTTGTTGATGAGTAGCAGTATATGACACTTTAATCTTATCACAGCCAGTATTTTGCCATTAATAAATATTTATCAGCAACTACAGAATCTGCCATCTGGTTAGTGGCATTTTCTTTTACGAGGAAAAATGTTGGTATAACCTTGTTCTGTATTTCTTTATTGAGATGTAGCCTATGACAGGTTTGTTATTTTATTTAATCATTAGGAACATGTTAAAGTGGACCTTCTACCTCCTAACCCAAGACAAAAACTGAGATATGTGTGCTGCTGTTTCTTTTATATAAAAGAATATAACAATGTAGCCACTTTTTTGCTGCTCTCTAAGAAAAATGCACCTTCAGTAATTAAAAACATCCTTGAGATTTAGACACAAAAAATATCATTCAGGGTCGTCTATGAGCTTGCGTTTCAGTCCAGGAAGTAGATGCAGGTCCTGGGTGATGTCTGTACAATTCTGGCCTTCTAGAAAAAGAAAATGTAAAAAGGCAGAAGAATGTATTACCAGGAGTACTGTGATTTCCATCCAATAAATATCTGAAAGTGTTACACTGACACATAGGTTTACTTTGACTAGCAGTAGGTTTTCTTTGACTTCAATTAAATAGAGAAAAACAACTTGAATCCAAAAGAAAAACCCAAATCCAAAAGAATAACTACATAAAGTATATATACTGTATATAGTTATTATTGTGGGGATGCTGTAACTCTAGACTTTAGGACCCGGAAATGGTCAGATGCTAATTTCATTTCTTAATTGTTCATAAATTTTATTATATGCTGACAGTGTCATCTAGTTGTTAGAATCTACTGGAAGTTGTACAGCTAGATTTCAATGCGCATGGCCAATTTAAAGCTTGTTCTTCAGACAACAACTCTTTCTGGAAGATACCAGGGAAACTAACAAATCTTACAAACATTTTTAGAAGTAGACTGCATGTAAGTGAAGTGAAGTGCATGTTGCATTAAAAAACATTTAGGGCCTATATACATTCAAGAGGTGCATTGACATGCATTGTATTAAAGCAGACAGTTTTTTAATGGGCTACCCAATGCATCAGACTGCAAAAAAAAAAAAAGATGTTTGCACCATTTTTTAGTGAAACAACCCAGTACAACATACAGTGAGGCATTACTGTTTGCTGCAACCTAGGTGCGCATGTAAGGTATTTTGCAGTGGCTTTCAAAAGGAATAAAACCAAGCACACCAATGCACATAATCAGGGTTGGTTTAGAAACCGGTGACCCACCAGAGGAAATGAGAAGAAGGGGCCACCAGTATACATAGCTTTCCTGGCAGCAGAGAGAACGGCCCACCATAAAGAACACTCTTGTGGGCCAGTCTATCCCTGCAAATAATGCCTAATACTGCAATCCAATATTAAGAATCCAGCCATGCTAACTAGTGTATGCAGCAGAGAGATCTTTGTAATATCATACTCTATTCCTGGCAGCTGTGACCATGCTTTTGTTCCTTTTCCTGGGTGCTGAAGGAAGGACCTGTGAATATATATGCCTATTAGGATTTTACATATGCTGGATTCATTAAATTGGCAGCTAAAATTTTGCCAGCTTATATGAACAGATGTGAATTTCAGTATCGGGATCTGCAACATGTACTTACCTCAATTGACTTTTTTTCTTTCACCTAGTGGATATTCCCAGTGTAATGTTATGGGAAAAAATGTTGTTTCTTTTACTAGAATTCAGCAAGCAAAAGAAATTGGACAAACGTGGGTAATATAGACCATACACCACACAAAGTAATAGATGTGGCTGGAAATTAGACGTCACCCAACAACACCCAGGCCACATTTGTCAGATTTAAAGAGAAATAAAGTTTACAACATTAAACCTTTACTTTATGGGGTTAACTTTTATAACTCTCACAATCCCCTATTTTTATTGTTCACGTGCACACCACTGCAGGCACTCTTTGATGTGATGGCAGGCTCTAGTGGCTTATAATACTCTCCTCATTGGAAACTTTTTTCCCATAAGATTGTTAAGACACTTTATAAATGTAATTACTGTTTGTTTTTATGATTATTATTATGAGTCCAGATGCCTCCAGTTGATCCGCTAAGAAGGATCAGTTTGGTAGCTGTGTGCCATAGGCAGAGAGAGTTCCCATCCCCCAGTGCTGGGACCCCACACCCCTCCCTTGGATCAGGACAGACGCTGCCATTGACAGAATGCCAGAGTCAATATGGTGCTGTATTTACTTAACCCACAGTCCTTCTTCTTGTTG
The DNA here is from genome assembly GCF_032062135.1 of Pyxicephalus adspersus. Classification (NCBI taxonomy): domain Eukaryota; kingdom Metazoa; phylum Chordata; class Amphibia; order Anura; family Pyxicephalidae; genus Pyxicephalus; species Pyxicephalus adspersus. Next base: position 33,907,212 of record NC_092858.1, read on the forward strand.
CAGATGATTTACACCCTGTCTCCTCAGGCCAGGCCTGGCCAGTAACTCATCTTTATGGCTGCAGCAGAGAGAGGAACACACAGGAACCACAGGCCAGATTAACCCATTGACTGCTTTCTCCTATTGATTAAACACTTCCATCACTTTAAAATGTAAACCATCCTCTCAGGTGGGATATTTACACTGACACGCTCCTTGCATATCCTTGTGTTTAAATGATGATCCATCTTCAGCTTCAATACAAGACATCTTTGATAAATGTGTGAGGCAGAGCTACGCTTTCCATTAGGCCATCATACAAAATCGCAAATCCTTTTAGCAGTTTGGAGTGTCAGAAACGCCTATATTTTTACCTCTACCAGTGGTACAGTCTATATATTTACATTGTTCCCAAATGTATTAAAAAGCAGACTTCACACAGAAAGCAGAGGCCAAATGAGCTAATCTGGGCTTCAGCTCGACCACATATGAACTTGGGGGTAAAAGACATGTTTTTGAGTATGTAATGCAGTCCACTCCGAGATAACTTCAAAGAATTAACCAAAAAAACAGATGTAGCAAAATTTTGTTCACCTGCCAAAAACAGAACAAAACAAGGCATATACCGTAGTCCTGTGATCCACCTACTACCGCTATGTTAGATTTCTGCAAGGAATAGGGAGGGTGATAACATTTTTAAAGCGTATCTGAGCCCAAAAAATGTAATTTATTGTAGATAACTAGTCCTTAAAAAGGTAAACAAATGCAGCCACTACATCTAAGGACTGGTAAATTGCATCATATTATATTTGTATTGTTATTTTCACATTTACTTTAAGAGAGAACACACATATTATTTCCTCTGAGCTCTCTCCTATGTAACATATATAAATTCTTTCCCCCTGTCCATCATTATAAAACAAAAACTCCTTCATCAAACCTGATTTTATATTTGGATAGAATTTGGAAATCCAGAATCGAATGTAAGATTCAGATTTACTGCTTAAATCTTAAAGTGTCCATGACTATAATAGATATATATTTTGTGTAAACCTTTTGCATTATCTGTAGCATGAACAGCACATGTATCAGCAAAGGTTATGTTCATGTAACCTTAAAAAAAAAACATAACAGTTGCCTTGAACTTGCTTCAGAGTTTCAATTTATTCCAAGAATCCTCATGAAGTTTAATGTGATAGCAGTTGCCACAGCCCTGCATACAGAATAAAGATAACTAGAATTTATCTGACAAAATGTAAAAAGAAAATATTTGGACTAAATGCATTTTTATTCTCCATAAGCGCAACCCAAGAGCAACAAGGTTTTGGTTGGAAACTATAAAAAACGTTCTAGAAAAATACCAATTTTATTCTGGATTTCTATGACTTCAGTTATAGTCAGCCCAGACTTATTATTTGTTGTGGAAGAGCGTAGAAGAAAAGGTTGAAGAAGAAGAAAAGGTTGGAAAAGCAAAAAGGGTTGTAGGCACCAGAAGATCACCAAGAATTTGGAGACCATGGAGCTGGACTGCATAAAGGCCAAGGGGATGGTTGTGATCTATATTTTTGTGTGGTCATCAGGTCAAATAAAAAATTCAGTTTCTCTAGTGTTGATGTCCTGGGTTACCTGCAGGTCTCAGTGGGTCCTCCTGCCAACCTTCAACCCATTGGAACTACAAGAGACCAAGGAGATCGACACTCCTAGAAGTGTCTGTATCCCAGGAGCTTTTAGGGGGAGATTTCTTGTGATTGGAAAAACTCATCAGTATGTCTGGCAATTAAAGTAATTATTTATATTTAATGTAAACGTGTGCCTTTTCTTGGAGACTTCAATGTAGTGACAGGGTCACTTTAAACAGAATTTTTGTAAATACAGGAATTGATGTACTAAGAATAAGTGGTATTTCTGTTGCTCAAAGCAAATTCTGATCGGCTTTCATAGCCTCCCTGTTAATGCATTGCGTTGTAGGCCAAGCCAATATTATCTGTGTTAAGCGACATTCACTATTTATTGATTGATAAAGTGCAGTTTATTACCACAACCTAGCAGACTGCAAACATTATGGCCATCAAGTTAAAAGAGGTCATATATGTTCATAATGACATCAGGTCCTGTTAAAGTAAGTGTAATAGGCAGTTTAAATGTAGTTCCTGTACAAACACATGTATTTTATGGCACGTTTTATTGCAATGCATCCTGGGGCTTGTAGTCTTTGTTTGTGCTTTAGCACAAGGTAGGTTTTGCACATAACTTACAGATAAACTTGTGCACAATGCCATACATTATTTTAATAGACAAAATAGTTTGGACACGGTGGTTTACAATATATAGAAGTGCAGGTGTGTAGTCACTCAGTGATTTATATACAGACATTTCTTGCATTTTATCCAATCAAGGAACAGCATTTTCTCAGGCCAACATATAAATATATGTACACATGTGTTTATATATGTGAGTTTTGAGAGATAGCTGTAATAAATCTAGCAGCTGCTCTAATCGTAGCTATAAATAAAAAGCTGAAATAGCCATTAGTCCAGTGCAGGCCTCGTTGACATGGCAACCAGCTGCCAGAGGGGAGAAGACTATGAGTGTGAGATTAGAGACTTCAGCATGACCAATCCATTTATATATAAGTAGTAGACAAAGGCTGCAGGTACCTGGGTAATGACATGAAGTACATGACGTGATGCCTGCTTTTCCTACAATGTATTATTATTATTAATAATAATAATAAGAATAATATTAATATTATTATTAAAAATAAACTGTATTTATATACCACCAACATATGATGCAGCGTTGTATGATGACACAGGAGGAGGAGAGGACCCTGTACAAAAGTGCTTACCAAAAAATAAAAAAATAAATAACTACAAAGTAGCATGGTGGAGGTGGTTCTTTTTATCTATTTCCTTCTGCATTTAAAGGATTAGGAAGTATCCACATTGCCAAGTTAATGCTCAGATATTGCTGGTAGTCATGTTGTCTTTGGGTGAACAGCCAGTATATATTAATTGTTTTGCGCTATTTATCTTTGGTATGTTTAGGTTTCTATGAGCCTGGATTTTGTAGCCACACTAGATAGTAAAATATATTCATTGCCTAAAATGTTTATGATTGTAGAAGTATTAGCAATTGTATTCTCCTTCTAGAATATATCACAGAGGACGTCTTATTGCTTTGAAGTCTTTGCTCCCATTGCACTGGCTTGGCATAGTAATAATCTTTGTCTACTAAAAGCTTTTAGACAACTGGGTTTGAACAAATCTGTGTACATATCACCAAAATATGAAAGTGCCGAGGTTAAAGACCTTGTTCGGTCGGACACATTGGGCCTGACTTTTAAAAGCTCTTCAAGACTGGGGAAGATAGACTATCATGGGAGAACCTGAGTGATTCAGCAAACCTGGAATGGATCCAACTGGTCCAAGATTGAGAACATTTGCCAACTAACAGCAAACAAAATTATTAATAATAATATAACTAATAATAATAAACAATACTTATATAGTGCCAACATATTACACAGTGCTGTTCAATAAAAAGGGATCCATTCCAGTTTGTTGGATCACCCAGGTTCTCTTATGATAATCTTTTCCAGCCTTGGAGAGCTTTAAAATATCAGACAGAATATATTACAAGATTACTCTCTGTGCTGCTGGGTTTTGCTTTTGTTATTGGATAACTGTTACAAGAGTATTGACCAGGATTCTGAACCATGTGTGTCATCCATTAAATCGTTCCACAATGAAAAAAAAGCTCCATCTTTTACTAAGACTTTCTGGTCTAGCAGCCAAATTTCTATTTTATGAATACTGTTACTCCCAAGTTTCTAAGAAAGTTGCAGAAGGTTCAAATGGAATCTATCTCCTTAAAGCAAGGGTAGGCATGTTGGGCCTAACACATGCATATCTTCACGTTCCCATTCTGAAGGCCCATGAAAGGTTTTTCTTGCTATTGGATGTGGTTTGGTGAGCTGTATTACTTTCAGCTCTTGGTTTTCTCCTATCAATAGTTTCCAACGATCTTATAATTGCTAAATGCAAATTGCTAGTCAAGCACAGCATCCTGATCTGTTGCATACTTTAGAGCGATTAATTAAATGTAAAAAACAGATATATCCTAGATCTATTCAGGAAAACGTAACAAATGTTAATTCCCCCACCTCCTAGATTGTAAGCTCTCCGGGGCAGGAGGAGTCCTGTGTCACTGTCTGTCATTTGCAACTCCTATTAAACGTACAGCGCTGCGTAATATGTTGATGCTATATAAATCCAGTTTAATAATATTATTAATAATAATAATAATGGGTTCTGTGACAGCCTTCATCCAAGCTGTCATGTTGGCAAAGCTCCATTTAAAGTCTCCCCACAGTGACAAAGTTCTAGCTTCCATGGAGATAAATATTTGTGTGCCCCAGGAGGTATGAGAGAAAGATTTTCCATTGTTTCTAGAGATTTTCTAGCTTGTATTATCAAAGTCTTATATAACTCATTGAAGCATCGGTTGCCAACCTTTCAGATTTCACAGACCACTAAATTCATAATTTTAAATTTTGTGGACCATTAATTTGAATTTTTAAAAAAAGATCAATAAATTGGTAAAATAACGATCAAAGAATTTCCATTTTATTAATATGAAATGCACCTATTAATTATAACTAAATTATGAATGCTTATGTAATCATAACAAAGTCTTTGTTTAATTGTAACAAAATTATTAACATTTAATTATTACAAAATTATTGAAGCTAATTTAAGTATTACACATTTTTAGTATGATATTTGTTTCTGCTTGTTTGAAATAAGTATATGGATTTTTGGCTCCAATGACGTTATTGCATAAGGGAGAGCTGTTTTTATTTCAAGCCTGGACCAATATAAAGTTTTAATTGCCAAGACAGATAAAAATGTCTTTTTTAGAGTGTCCAAATTTTTCTGCAGACCACCAAAGTTTTTCCACAGACCACTGGTTGGCAACCACTGCATTGGAGCACTGGATACATTTTTTCTCTAGTAACCAATGGCAATCAAATAGATTCACTGATGGTCAATGTGGTACTTGGTTGGCTTTTTATTGTTAAATATTTAAGAAATATTTAATAATCTGTGGCTGATAAAAATATATGTATCATTATTATTATTATTATAAATAATAATAATAAACAGGATTTATATAGCACCAAAATATTACACAGCGCTATATACATTAGTATCACTACAGAAAACCTAAAAAGAACATGATTTTCGCATTGTTGTGCTATGAACCACCAAAAAGAGCACACATACCAGAACATTGTGCTGTGTTAGACCACTACAGCACATTTTACAATGGTCAAAAGGAAATACCATACTGTAAAAAGCAATAGAGAATTAAACCACACTACAACAGCATTTTATATGACCCAGCAAAATCAAATGGTGCTGGAAAAGCAATTTATATTAACTACCAATATCAAATTATATAACTCTGAAACATTGGTATATATGATCAGCTCATCCCAAGCCTCCTAATGTGCAGCCCCTCTCGTATATATCCATCAACATTCCCTTTTATGTGCAGCCCTTCATATTTAGCTACCAACCCCCCCCCCATGACCCTTCAAGACCCCTCATGAGCAACAACCATAAGCCTCTTAATCTAAAGTTCTCTCCAGCTTCCCCCCTTTTGGCCACCACAAGCCCCAAGATGGTAAATAGGCTAATTTGCAGCCACTACAATTCCCTCATTTTAAGTCCTCTTATATTCAGCCACCATAAGCTCCTAATATAAGCAGCTGGTCATATCCACGATAATCCACCCTCTCATATAAAGCCTTCCTCCAGTTCCTCCAGAAACAGCATTATTTACTAAAGGTGCCCTATACAATAATAGGCAGTGTAAAGGCCTCCAGTACATAACTGTTCTATGCAGAAGCCCTTGATATTGTTTATTAAATACCTTTTAAGTTTTTTAAAAAGATGGAAGCTTCCTGGATAATTTAGGCTCCCTTTGTAATTCTTTATACAGTGGAATTGTATAAGGTTCAGCCAACACCCATATACCTGCAATGGAAATGCATGGTATCATGCAGTAGGTTGATGCACAGCAGAGATGAGCTTGGCATAATGCCTGTTAATAGGATCTTAAAGTGGAACTAAATTTAAAAATAAAAAAATCATACTTAACTTTATTTCCACAGATCCCTTGATTGAGCTGGACCTTTCCTGGATCATGTCTCGCGCCTTTCTGGAATTCTTCTTTATCCTGGTTTGGAGGAAGCATTGGGCACCGCCATCTTCAATCTTCTTCTGGCTACATCACCTGATCTCGAATTGCGCAGTTGCGGGATTGAGTGACGTAGCCTGCTGTAAAGGGGGAATGCACAGAAGGAGCAGCCAGAGGACTCCTGGGATGCATAACATTAGTATCCGGAGAGGCTCTGCATTCCCATTCTGTCTTGATCGCTGTTGCATTTAAAAAAAAAGAATATTTTTACTTTATAAAAAACGGTTGTCTACCCTTTTTTGTAAAGTACAAACTTTGAGTTTAGGTACACTTTAAGTTATCCTAAAAGCTTGCATTTCTAATAACTTGAGTGAATCAATAGAGGGTATCACTTATAATTATCTCCTTGATACATTGTTAATCTCCTTATTTCATCAGTGGGCACTGTATATGCCCCCATTACATGGGTGGTCAGTATAAAATACATTTTCAGAGAATACATACCTATAATAAATTGTGTATTTTTATCTGTACAGAGAATGATTTTTAATTGCATTAAGAATCTACTTTCTTTTTTTTACTAAAACATTTATTATGATGTATATTAAAATTACAGGTAAAAACAAAAAACATTGCGTGGTGTGCAGTAAAAACTTGTTCTCAGCACGGATAGAGTCACACTGCAGATCTGTTCTGTATGTTATGAGCACTAGAGAAAATGTCCCAGGCGTCTGCAACATCTGAAAAGGTTTATAAAGCCTAATCTGACCTAATCCCTGAATCTTTTAGGCTGGAATGGATCAGTTTGCTGGCCCACCTGCTTGTGCAAAGTTCCCACTAAACCACCTGCTCTATATGTGTGTTGGGACAGAAATCCTTTATAATGCCTTATGTGGAAGGCAATATAACAGAGCATAAGTGATAATACTTGTAAGTGTCATTTTTCTTATGCAGCACTCCTAAAGCCATTATAGTTAGAGACGTCACAAGGTTTTGGAATTTTTTTGATATGTATGTTCATTTCACAGTGCTGGAATAGAGTTTTGAGGAACAGAGAATATCAAATAAAGATATATATATATATATATATATATATACGCATGTATATATACTGTATATGTACATATGAGAGAGAGTTTTCCCAATTTCTGAAAATTATAGGTGCTCGGTCGAAAAGTTAAAAAAGTAACATGAATCCTAATATGTCAGTGCATTCCAGGTTGGGATGCAAAAACCAAGGCAAGAGGGTTGGCATAACAGTCAGACAAGTAGAATTTGCAAGATAGCTCAGCAATTGCATTTTCTATGTTTCTCTTATTTATTTTAGATTTTACTGCGCTT
>NC_092858.1:33915288-33978995 GCF_032062135.1 Pyxicephalus adspersus
GTGTGTGGCCCCTGAGGCGGTGCTGGGCGGCTAGGGGGTGGTGTGAAAATGGATGTGATACTTGGTTGGTGTGGACTTTAAATTTCCTAGGCCTGCAACCTGGTTGGTTAAGTTTAGAGATTGTTGGTAAACATAGTGCAATGGGGCACGTTTTTTTAACCAGGTGGTTTATATGTGTTTTTACAGTAATAATTGGTTGAGGAAGGTTGTATATGTTCAGTGGAAAAATGGGTATGTTAATTGTGTGTAAAAGTTATGCAAATGTTTGTAAATTATGCTAACTAAAATGAAGGTTATATTTATGGTTATATATTTATGGTTATTGTTATTAAAAGTTGTTTTATTTATTTGTTAATAAACGGCTGCTTGCCAGCCATTTTAAGTTCAGTAGTGTGTCTCTGGGGGGAATAAACAGGGGAAGGCAAAGGCTGGTAAGTGGGGTTGGTGTTTTGTAGTCAAAAGGGGTTTCAAGAAGACAGGGGGCGAAGGTCCAGGCTACCCCAGTCAAGCACTTATGTTTTATGTACAACACATGTTGTTGGTTTACTAAAAGAATAAAGGACATCAATTGAGCAATTGACCTTGCAGGGGGATAATTCACTTTTCTTGGTAAATGAGATGAAGCTTTGCTGACCAGCAAAAATCTTGTTTTGCGTTTCTTTTGAAATATTTTGAATCCCACCATGGTGCAGGGCGCAGCAGTATCTCTGCACTAAGACCCCTTATACTGCTGGTCAGAAAAAAAGGTCAGCAGCAGTAGTCAGTAGTCAGACCCTTTAGGCCTAGACTCCAGCTCTGGATCTCAAACCAGACACACAACAGCTTTCTTTCCCAAAGTGGACTGCTACCAAACAACAGTCACTGCAGAACAGTGCAAAACCTACCTAGAGCAGTACTTGGCTGTATTGTTAAGGCCTTGAGCAACCCACTGATGACAACCTCATTAGGGATGGCTGAGCTTTTCCCTAGAATAGAAGGCAATGGAAAATAGAATGTTCTTGAGCAACACATTCTTTTCAAAAATACTAAACAATTGCAAAAAACAAGGGTAGGGAAACTGTGCTATATTCACATGTCGTATACCAACAATCACATACATGGCATTGCATTTGCATGTATTTCCAGACATATTTACTATAATAAGGTAGTAGACTGTTTAGTCTAACAGTGTAGATGGGACTGCTGAAGGAAGGTAACCTTTACGTATTATGTTTTTATGGTTTATGACTAGTTAATGTTTCATAGGTCTGAGCAGTAATATTACCTTTTTAAAATTGAGTCCCTACAATGATTTAGATATGGAGCCCCCAGCAGTTATTATTAAACCTCTGACTACAGATACGTAAGAAACTTTTCATTCAGAACTCAAATGCACATCATTCACTTCAGTATGCTAGAGGAAAACAATATTTTCTGTGTCATTTAGGGTGAGATGAACCAGGCTATTGGAAAGAACTACATCTCTCCTTTACAGTGGAAAGAGTTGTTGTTTGTATAAGTATAGTATATCCGCTGGAATGAAAGTGATTTCTGCTTCCTATGTTCTGTGTAATGAAGTCTGCATGTTGTCTCTTGATGGATAGCTCTGGTAGTCATGCTTTCTTATGACAGGGTGCATATTTGTTACAGGCTACAATACCTTTTAAGGAACCTTTCATGAACAGAAAAGTGTCTGGATAGAGAAAAATCTACTTTACTTCCATACAGATACATTCCTGTCAAATATAAAAAATATACAATGTCCAGGACAGAGTATACACCTTACTTGCATGATATTTTTAATATAATGTTAATTACAGTGCAACTGACTAACATTTTCTTTTTTACTGTACAGTCACCTGCAGGAGGGGGTCCAAGATAGTCTGCACTTGAGCAATTGGGATGAATGATGCCAACCATCGGATAGAGGGTATCTTGTTGTGAAAAAAGGGGTGAGAGAGGGTATCTTGTTTTGTGATGGAGAGCTCTGGAGTGGATGCTTGATGGGATTAAAAGGGTTAACAATTGCTTTCATTTATTGTACAAATTTGCTCTGAAACTCTTAAAGTGGAACATTCTTTTAGATGGAAAACTTTTGATCCCTCCGCGATCCTAGTCCAGTTGGTCCTGTGCTATCCAGTCTTTCTTCTTCATTCTGGCACAGACTGAACAACAGGCGCTGCCATCTTCTTGCTCCTTTGTCCCATGTCACCCAATCTCACATTGCACAGGTGCAAGACCAGGTGACGTGCCTTCGTGTAAATGTAAAATGTAAAACCAAAACTGCAGTTTTTGCAGTTTGCAGCCTCCTAGGATATGTATGTATTTATCCCAGGAGGCTGTGGGTCTCCTATTCAGTCTTTACTGCCATGGCAATGTATATAAAAAAATAGTATTTCAAAAAACAGATTTTTCATTATATAAAATGCACAAAAGGCACCTTTTTATATAGGAGATAAAATCTGGTGATAGGTCTGCTTTAAAGGAAACCACACCTGTAGGTTGCTACAGCCAACCTTACCGTATAAATGTTAGTTTTCTGGCCTATATACTGATCTGGAGGCTGCAACACTTTCTCACTCACCCACAAAGACTATAGAGATCAGGAATTCTGGCTTTATTTAATTTTCTTGCATGCTTGTCCTATGTTCATGTTATGAAGAAGCCATTAGACACAAGTGCCACAATTTATCTTTGTAATGGCAGCTGTACAGAGCTAGAAATATTTGTAGGGGCACTTTGGCCTGGAAGTCCCAAGGAACATTACACATCAGAATCTGATTTCCAGCAACCAGGCAAAACCATAATATTATTCTTGCTTAGCCTTGACAGATGAACACTGATAAGTGATCCGTTGTTAAGTATCACTTATTATACATGGATGTGTAATATGTAGTAGATTATTCTGTCCACAGACTTAAAAAGGCAGTAGTTGCATTAACTCCATAAACTTGCAAGGTTGGCTGTGCCAAGTTCATGACAATAGATATATAAGGGTCGGGGAGCATTCCTTATGATTATCAAGCAGTTTGCTTAGTTGAAAGGTGAGTAAAAACAAACACATCTATGTTTCAAAGAAAGGTGTACAAACTAAGGGATTTTTCTAGGAGAAATCCTTCTCAGAATCATCCTTCGACTTCCACTGCACATACACAGAAGATACCATTGCATAGAAAAGCCATTTAAGGTTTAGCATTTCAGAGATCACTGTGTAAAGCTCTTCTTTCCCATTCCCATTACTGTAATCAAAGATTGGTTTGTAAGTGGGCAACTTTACACCCATGCAACATGGAAAAGTACTGCTGACAACAGTCTCAGTGCCTCTTGCTTCAGGATTCACGTTCCAGGTTTGCTTGATTACCCAGCTTCACTGATGAACGTATATCCTCTCCAGTCTTGCAGAGCTTTAATAAATCAGGCCCAATCAAACAACTAATTATATACTTTAACTAACAAATATTGAGGGCATGCTATCCTTGGAGTCTCCTCTCACTTCCTATAACTCATACATGTGAAAACATCATGAAATTCAAGAAATTTTATTTTTAAAACAAAAAACATAAACATAAAACAAACAGAAAAAACTGCAGCTGTTTAATCAGTACAGAACATATGCTAATATTTCCCTGTTTCCTTTCTGTAAAAATTTTGCACAATATAAATACATTTTGGTATCAATGAGCGCCAGTGCCCCTGATTCATCAAGCAGAATCGGATTATCGGTCGCGCATTCCTATTCGCGATCCGAAATCGTACGCGATCGCGCTATTCAGCAACTGAAAAAGATCGCGGCCGGAGCCGCGCATCTCCGGCAGCTTTACACTGGCGAGCGTGTATTAAAAGTCACTGTTCCGTGCCTCTTAAATTTAACAAGGTAGGTATTTCACAATATTTAGGCTGTCTACACTGACATTTGCAATGCATGACATTGACTTACATGTGACAAAATGTTGTCGCTGTTCTTAGCAGGTAGTGGAACAAAATGTGGTGCAATTACTGATTTTCTCATTCCACTGAACCACTGCTCTGGGGAAGATGCTACAAGTAGCTTATACCCGTGGCAGCCCCATAGAAAATGATTAGGGGTTACAGTGAGCGATACAGTACCAGTCAGTGCCACCCACTGGTAAATCTGCAGACGCTGATTCTTTAAGAACTACAGATGTAGCGTGAGTGACTTAATGAAGGTGCCAGCTGACGGAAGTTAGAGAAGATTACTGGATCCTGATACAGGGCTAAGCCTAGCCTCACAGTGCTGAAGTAACAGAATTTGCCTTATTGACCAGCTCTAATTTGACCCAATTTTGAGGTTGGAACAAATAGTCACAAGTCACAGTTAAATTTTTATTTTTAATAATTTCATTTCTCCTGTGTTTGAGTTGTTGCAAAGATCCTGAACAATTGCTAGGGAGATTATTGGACCCTGGGAAACATCTAGTTTTTCTAAAAATGGAAAAGAAAGTATAGGTGGGAAACACTTTTAAAACTGTCAATAGGTTTATTTTGCATTGAAATTTAGGTATTGAAATTTGCATTGAAATGTAGGTATTAGCAGCTAAGGAAAATGGTTGTAGTTAATATTCTATTTGTTTAAGTAACATGGTTAGAATACCAAAAAAACTGTATGTGTTATTTATTTTAAAAAAATGGCATTGGACCCCCCTAATATTGATACTATGTTTTTCTCCAGATAATAACTCTGGTTAGAAATGATAGGGGGGCAGTAATTGTGTACCTTCCACCCTTCTAGACATATCAGACCTTTGTGGTGAAAAGGGAAAGGTGGAAAGGGTTTATTAATAATAATAATAATAATAACAATAAAAATAATAATATTATTGGGCATGTCCACAGGGTCTCATCCCCACAACCTGCCTTCCTAATAAAGGGAAGCCCCTGAGTAATTTCAGGGATTCATGGTACAGTTATATTAGAAAGAGGTAAGTTAGCCTGGTTAGGAAGGAAGTTTTGTAATTAGGCCAGAAATAGGTTGGTGAGGTCAGAAAGAAGCAGCAGTATAGCACTTAACAGTATGTGATGGTTTTTTTCTCCTGCAGCTTGCTCTTCTCCCCACTTTGTCTGACATCACAGTTTGTGGGTGGGAAGTACCCAGTGACTGCTGTTTTTGAGGAACTTTTGAAGAGCAAGTCTTTTGTAGATGAGGCCAGCACTGTGCTTATAAAACTAATGGTAGAATAATTCAAGACATCCCATTCACCTCTCTAAAGTCAAAATTATTGCCATGGGAACACAAAAGAGATGCCGACCAAGAAGAGAAGTAGGGTTGTTTTTGGCGTTGCTATGTATACAAAGTTCTACAATTTGGTCTGTGCCAAGCTTGTCAGGTAATGGCAGATTGACATGGACAAATGTGAAGAAGCTTAGTGAAAAAGCTATTAGATAGTCTAATAATGCCTCCATTGGATGTTCTTCTATGGTAATTGAACATTTCCCCCTTCCTTGGTGCAAGAACAGATTCGGCAAATAGTGACACATGCCTCCCTAGCTCTCATTTTATAGATATATGTAGTATGAGACAGTTGGCTTCCACATGTCCCAGTCTTTGGCACCTCCATCTAATATATTGTGTCTCTCTCAAAGGAGAGGAGGCTGTCCATTTATGACACTTGTTTACATTTGGAACCCATGGGTGTCTAACTGCCCGACAATCCTGGCTAAGGTTGATATTTTGCTGTTTTATTAATCTAATGGCATAGAGGGCAGATTTGTGAAAAAGTCCTTCATATCAGTATGTCAATCCAAAACTTACACTCTTGATATCTGTATTTCTAATGGTCATATACCCATTGATTAAGAATCTAAGCAAGCTTTAGTAACTCCAGTTGCAAAGGTGAAACAAATTATGCATCTTGGACATTGCAGGCATAAAAACATGTGAACACACATTGGGCCTGATTTATTAAAGCTCTCCAAGGCTGGAGAAGATACACTTTCATCAGTCAACCTGGGTAATCAAGCAAACCTGAAATGGATTTCTTAAAAGTTATTTTTTTATTTGTTAGCAAATGTTTTCAATCCTGGACCAGATCCTTTACAGGTTTGCTGGATCATCCGGGTTCACTGATGAAAGTCTCCAGCCTTGACAAGCTTTTTTAAATTAGGCCCATTGTCCTTGGATGGCTATGGTAACTCTGAAACTAGGTTGGCTTTCTCCTCTGAGTTTAGAATACTCAATGGCATCTTAAATTTATAACTCCAAGTAGGCCTTTTACTTAAAATTGTAAAGGTTTACCTATTACCACCTCTGCCCACTGCTGTTCAGACAGCTTCTCCTGTTCCATGATTCTCTCAAAGTTGCTTTGAGTAGTAGGCTTCAGCAGCATCTTCCATAAGGTTCCATAAAGTATTCTGCAGCAGCTTACGTGTGCCAACTGCTTCCAGAATACGATCCATATCTGCTGCTGTAGAGACAGGTTAGCTTGCGGCTGAGGAGGGGCCTGGTGGGCTTCAGTCAGCTGTTGCACCTACATTCTGGTCAAATGGGTTGCCAATAACTGTGGCTGAGTATTCAGCCGTTGGATATTGGATAGTTTGTAGCATCAAGCTGTTTTACAGGCTCGCTTCACTCCACCGCTGCTCAACCTTTCAACCCTCCTCTTTCACCAGTGAACACCTTTGTACCCTTCCTGCAATCTTTCATCCAACCCTGATTATCCCTACAGCCCTCCCTACATCCCCCCCACCCCCCGTTATGCTTCTAACATTGCTCACAATGGTCTGCCACAGAAGGTTTGCTGGTTTCACTAGGTATGCAAATCTATCTATGCCACTGGCATCAGAAGTGGAAATGGGGAAGTGACCCAATCAGAACAAAGTTTTGGTTATCCAAACTTTGAGATATAGTGCTGTAAAAAATGGAGACTGGAACCAATCTGAACACTGTGTAAGATACTGTATGTACATAGGAATGTAGGATGCATACCATACAATGCTCTATAAAGCCTCGGTGCTCCAGGACCCAGAAGAGCATTCTGAGAAAGCAACAACTTTGTTTCCCCATATCAGTCATAAACTATGCATTTCTTCTTCCTTGTCTGTCTACAACAGTTTGTCTCTAAGATTCTGGTGATTTGTTGCAAGCATCAAGGTCACCCACCTGGCATATCCTAGGGCAGGAGTGTCAAACTCTTATCACATAAGGGGAAAAAATCTAAAACACAGGCTAACTCGCGGACCAAACTTTTTATTGAGATACATAATCTTAGTAGAAGTAAAGATCCTTCCTCACCCTGAGATACCATATCACACACCATCCTCGTGCATTAATTATGTTCTGAAAATAAGAGCATGTTTGTCTTCGTGAAGCATGAACATATTTTCCCTTTCGAACTTTCATTAAATTATCCTACTTCTGCATCAACTTTTCTCTTCTTGGACATTTTGGGAATGATTGCTTTTTTGTTCTTAGCAGCTTTTTCTGAGGTCGGTGTACCTGACCTTTCCTGACCTGTCTTGGCCTGTCTATGTGTGGGGAGCCACTGACTGTGCTGAGGTGGAGGCCTGTGTCTCTGAGTCTGGACACATTGCTAATGTAGCTTCCCACAGAGATTCCATACCTGGAGCAGCAGCAGCATACTACTGGCAGCATGATCGTGACTCTAGCACAGTCATGCTGGCTGTCGGACAGGAGTGTGAAGAAGCAACTGGGGTCCTTCTGCCTGCAAAGTTGTCAGGCCCTTGTTGGACCTAGCTTTCTGTAGCTTTCTGGGACTCGGTCCTCCTGCTTGCAAACGTCAGGCGCTTGGATACAGCACAGTCACCAGGGGCCACATAAAACAGCCAGATGGGCCGTATTTGTCCGGCGGGCCTTGTGTTTGACACCTAGAGGATGTAGAGGATAGACTAGTCCATGGACTAGTCCCAAGATCAACCTAAAAACTGTTAAAATGTTACATCCAAACTGATCATTTTAATATTTGACTCGATCTTTTAAAAACTTTTAACATTGCTACATTCAATAAGACAGACAAGCTGGACAACAGCTTCATCAAACTGTATGGATACATGTATGGCCAGCATTAGGCTAAAGCTGTCTGAGATAATCTATAGAAATCAATCAAATTCAGTTTACATGTGTAGAAAGAGCATTCACAGTGTTTCTTCTTCTCTGAGTTGTTTCAGATTGTTTTGCACAGTTTTATAACCAAGGTTCTCTGCTGTCACCCATTTTAGGCTGCAGGAGGGTTGTCATGTGTCAGTTACATTTTTTATTATTTTTTATGTACCTCAACATATTGTGCAGCGCTGTACATTAAATAGGAAGACTTGGTAGCACTCATGTATGTGTATTAGGAACTATCAGCAATCCCTCTTTTATCCTAAATGATGTTAGACTTGATGAGTCCATGGAAGAATTTATTTTTTATTTTTTTATTTCACCAGTACAGGAAGGATAATAAACATTTTTTTATACAACGTGATATATTTACTGTCCCTTTACCATGTTACACCTGTAGCTAGTTTGATATTCAGTAGGAAATTCAGACAGGCAAAGTCCAAAAGACATTGTAACAATGAACCAAAAAAAAATCAGCACCAAGATCCGTCTTCCCCCAAGCCATGGCGTAGCCGACTGAAGCCAATCAGAAGCTAGATAGTGGCGTCCACAGACGGGCTGTTCATTTGCAGTGCTGGGCGTGATTTATCTATGGGATATAGGCAGAGGAGAGAGGATGATGAGGGCCATTAAAATGTAGGGCGATGCTTTTTATGATTGAAGTCTGTATTACAGCGGCCATAAAGCAAGGCAGCGAGCGGCCATTAACATTTCCATCATCAGATCTCGCAGCCTGTCACAAGCGCATAACTCATCTTTACTGCGCCGCTCTATACGCCGGCCTGATACTATGTCTGAAGAGATACGCAGCATTCATTGAAAGGTGGGGGAAGAGCTTTGCTTGGGATGTAATGTCCTTCACGGAATTATTCCCCTATTCTAACCAAACCCTCTTTCCTGCCCCCCCTCCCTTTCACAGCCACACAATCCTTCACAATGCAGACACATGGGGATGTTCTGTGTGGCAGTGACAGTGTGGCCCTCCATATAATGCTCCCCTGCTGATACACATCACACAGAGGAGAGGGGACAGCCTGTAAGGCAGCACACACCGCTTACTCCGCCGGTAGGCCTCTTCTCAAAAACTGGGAAAAAAGAAAAGCTCTGTTTAATATCTTCAGCATTTAGGATCTTGTGTTTCCTTTCAAACTTGCTGTAGTAAAATGACATTTGAAAGCCGATTGCTAAAGACAACATCTCCATTTTTCCTTCCTTATGTTTTTAAAAGGACATTCTTCTACATATAGAAGAAAATAAGAAGATATTAAGCACATGCAGAGTAGTGGAAAAGCGGCATGGATTTGGATTCAAAAAAAGTTCTCTGCAACATGATTCCATCAATATTGTTCATATGTCAAATATTAGCTGAATTATTCACTGATGGCAACTGTATGCTGTGGTGTCCCTATGAGAAATTAAAAGTTTGTTTTTGAGAAAGGCAAATCAGCCCCCAACACTCCGATTAAACTGGAAAATTCCGCCTTAAAGGGGAAAAAAGTCATTTTGTGATCCCAAGGCCAATTTAATCCCAATTCAACAAAATAACATACATTTCTTTGTTTATTAATAATCTGGACTTGAATATTTAAACACAAAACATCCAGTGTTATTTTAAATGATGCTTTTATCTTTACTTATGCCTGCAGCTGGGCCTTTCATATTTTAGGCTTCAAAAGGATAGGGCTCCTCAGTTTGTGGTCCCTCAATAATCAGTAGCATTTATATTTAGAAAGAAAAATATATCAAAATAGGAAATGTGCATGAGCATTGTGCACCCACTATTGTCTGGTAAAAAGAATACAGGTAAAAAAATTATTTAAAAGCTGTTTTCTTAGAGAAACAAAAAACAGAATACTTAATACATCACTTATAGAACTGGACACAGGAAACAATCAGCATATTCTTTTAAAGTTTTGTTTTTGATAGATAGTATCCACTGGTACAATACGGTCTTGGAATCTGTAATGATGAAGGGACAAAGATGTCATCGGTGGAAGAAGCTTTAAGCTTCTTCCGAACCCACAGAAATGGAGAATGTGGAGCTGTCATTCTTTAAATTCCACAAACTGGTTGACATTGTGTACAAGTATGTTGTTTGTACTTGCTTATTACTGTTTATGTTCCGGAATGCGAAACTACCTTCATACAGTTCCACTAATAAATAACTAGCTTATGGCTATAGGTAAAATAATTCATTCTTCCCATAAATAAGAAACTAAAAACCCATAAACTAATAGAAAATAATTTCTTTTCTTTGTAGAGTCATATAGATAAAAGGCAATTTGCTCAATTAATTGGATTGCTTCTGAGTTGACTTTTCTATCCCAAATTTGTATTGTACACCTGTACACCATGCTGATGACACTCAAATCTATCTGTCCACCCCTGACCTGTCTCCCTCAGTCCTGGTTAAGCTCTCATGCTGCCTGTCAGCCATCTCATCATGGATGTCTGACAGATTTCTGAAACTCAACCTGGATAAAACCAAACTAATCATCTTCCCCCCTTCAAATTCCACATCTCCCCCTGACATATATCTAACTGTTAACAACACTCCTATTCGGCCCTCCCCTCAGGCACGTTGGCTTGGTGTCACCTTTGATGTCACTGTCTGTATTCGTCTGTCATTTGCAACCCCTATTTAATGTACAGCATAATAATTTTAATATGTTGGCGCTCAATAAATTTTGTTTATTAATAATAATAATAATAATAATAATAATTGTTACAGAGACCTACTATCTCTATTATTGTTTTTCTTTTCTAGCTCTGTCTTGTCTTTCTCTGTATTTTTCCTCATTGACTTCTTATTGATGGCTCAGAAGTTGATGTGACCTACCTAAGCATCAGATGAGCTAGTTACTCATTATAAAAGAAATGGCATTAACAGACAATGACAAATACTGCTGCATAACATCATTAGTAATTCTTCCTTGGCATTACTAGGTAGGTGAACAATAGTCAGAATGCCTGATGATGTCATCTAAAACACAGAGAAAAGATTCATCAGGATTGTGATAGAAGATGATAGAAGAAGATTGAAGGCCTGCTCTGCTTATCATTGTCAGTGAGAGATCTGCCCGTCTATGGATAGCAATTTTCTATCGTCTGCTATTCTCTTCTTCTTCATCACAGTCTGTTCATACAGTGGTGGATACGGACTCAAGTCAAAAGCTTCTGACTTTATACTTCTTATTAGAGGTGTGAATAGCATGAAGCCCCTTCACAATGTAAATTTCTGCCTCTGTTTATGCCTGTCTCCGTTCTCTCGTTACATATGCACGAACTAGTCAATTTGTCTGAGGCAAAGTGCAGTGTCAGTGCTGGTTAGGAAGAAAGAATTACAGTGCCTGTGAGGCTGAGCGTCTCTCGGGTAGCATTAGTAGCTAGAAATGGCATTCCAACTCCAATTCCTTATTCCATTTCTGCGATATGGTAATATTTATTATATATTTATTAAGGGGATTCTAAGGTGGAAGGCTGCTTCATTACTTTGAAATATTGGCTTAAGCGCTCTTGAAGAATATCCCTAACGAATACAATGTGATTGCCCCCATAAAAGCCACTCAAGTGTGAACACACAAGCCCCCAGACACACAATGTGAAGACACAATGTGCAGCTTGGTAACTTGCACACAATTCCCAGTCATTCCTTCACACACAGATGTGCTTTATGTCTTTGGTCTAACATTCCCATTGCATGTATAAAGAAGAGTGGGAATTTCTTGGAGTATTATCTGAGCTGGTGGAGGTTTCTCTCTAATCTGCAGCTCATTTTATTATGGTGCTGGGCCTACTACAGTGGTACAAGGGTCTCCCATACAGCCAGACAGAGGTATTCTAGCTCTACAGTGTGGGTGGAAAAGCATAAGCCAGGTTTTTTTTACATCACAAACGGTATTGTTGAGTATTGTCAAGTGAGCATACAGAAATAGAAACAATTAATGCCTTTTTCATATTTTTGCTCACTGTGCCTTGTTATCAAAAATGTATATAGGTACAGATTGAAGCTTTCCCTATGTAATATAGACCATTCAGATAAATGTTTTTATCTACTTATTGTGTGTGGTATGAGACATGTGCATCCACCACTAACCTGAGGACCCCAGAATAAAGTTAGACTTGATGTTGGCTCAAGGGCTTACCCTCATATTGATGAATACATGAAACCAGCGATCTATATGTTTGGGAGGTTTCATGTGTATTTGCTAGCCAAATGTCAAGTCAAGCAAGAGTTCTTCTCAGATTTTGGACTCGTTATCAGCTCACAGATAACGAATGACTTGCAAACCTCAGCATGGGAAAGATATATATGAATGTATATCTAATGACCACACGTATGAATGGCATATTGTGGGGTTTAGGAAATGAGCGATAGCACTGACTGGTACATCGACTGCATCATAAATGAAAAACAGTTTCTCTGTATCTGGGTACTTTGTCCCTGGGTACTCTGCTAAAAAATACTGTACATTTTTGGACAGGTTCACCAGTGTGTTAAAAAGACAAAATTAATTAAATTTGATGGCCTTTCTTAATTTGATGATCTGACCAGTTGTCTGGGTTCTGTGAGGCCTTGCTATGTACATCAAAACATTTATGTATGCAAGACACAAAAGAGTAAGATCCACTTCCATGAATATCCTTAGGTCTTACTCCATTCCATTTAATAGGATCAATGTCAGCAGACAAGAATCCTAGCAGCCTAGCCTTCTGCATGTAGTATTGAGGGATTTTCTAGCTAGGTATCTGCTGAATATGGTGATTTCTAAATATATCCCTACTCTTGTCCTATGGTGTCTTCTGTGGCATAAAACAAGCATTTAGTGTCTCTCCTAAAAGTAGGTTTTCCATGTTTGATCCTACACCTCAATTTATCATGACAGTAGAATTTCTGTGCCAGAACATGGGTGGCTTGTAATATGGTTTCAGAAATCAGAGGTCTCCTCCTCCTCCTCCTACTAGCTTTTAAGCCAGTGGTTGCCCGTCCCTGAGTAGTATTAGCGTATATCAGTAAAGGACAAATCCACCAGGGAAGTCATTAGACAATGATCCATACTTCCATTTTCTGCAGCTTGTAGTAGGCCCACTGTATTACTGCATGGCCTGTCTCTTCTGTCTGGCATCTGCTTCTTAAATGTTACCAGGGTACTAGTACTAGTGGAAGTGTTTTTGAATTCCTGTGATATCCTTAATGTGTGTAGATGGACAGCTAGCTTTTGAGGGTGCCAGTGCAAACTCTGTTGGACAAGGTGCCCTGGAAGTTCACTTGGTTTATTTTTTTATTCTGCTGGATATTGAAATTTCAAAAATGTGGATCTAAGTCATTGACTGAAGTATGTGGTCCTGGTTTTTAGATACCACGGCGAGAATGTTCATCCTACAAAAATATTTCAGACTTTGGTTTAAGTTTTCCAGTTGTGGAGTAGTCCAACTTTAAATGTTGTACATTAAACTGGTGCAGATGATGATCTTCTTCAAGGTAAACCTGTGCCTAGTTTTGCTCTTGTCTGTTGCATTTCATTATTCTTTTCTTGTGGGAACAGCTGGTGAAATCACTATGCAGACAGGCTTGCCTGACATGAAGGTCCAGTCTATCTCTGGCAGCTTTGAAGTCAGGGATATCTGTCCTTCCCATCTTTGGTGAGACCTTCTTGTTAGAGGCAACTAGTAGAGCTGGGTATGAGTTTCAGGTACCCATCAGCACGGAGGACCCAGACATCAGATGAATCCCATCTTTAGAGCAATATCTAGATGTTTAGGATATTGACATGTCTATACCACTGTATTGGCTAGTTATCCAATTCATTCTTTAGGCCCAGCCAGGGTTTTTTCTTCCTCAACAAAAACCTCTTTTTTTTCTTCTAGGTCCATCTTTAACTGGCCTGCTTGCACTTTCTATTCAGTTTTCAGGGGAATCCCATGGATAGCAATCTAACAGTATGCGGTCAGTCCTAGGCACCAGGTCAGTATAGAGGGCTTGATTGTTGCAGAAATCCTGCCTTCTGGTAAATGTTTTAGATCTTCAGGCAATTTAGTCCTGTGCCACCAGACAATCCTTCTGAAAGGGCCGGCCTTGTCTGGATTCAGTCACACAGTGCCACAGCAATAAAGTACAACTAGTATCTGGAACAAACTAGAAACCTAGCATCTGGGAGAGAGGTGGAGTACATTCTGTTGTTGGACAAGCTATATATTCCAGCTACATTCTTGCCATGGACATTTGGCTTTAGCCATGTCCATGGCAGGGAGAACAGGTGCTTCACCTCTGCATATAGGTGGACCCGCTTCTTGGACCTACCTCACTTTTGTAAATCTTACAACCTAGGTTCCCTTTCCAGTGCAGACTATATTTGGCAGAAGAATGCTGCAGGGGCAGTTTTCCTCCATGTGTAGATTTTATTTGGTCTTTCATGTGTTGTCCTGGAGTATGAAAATCAAATTGGTTACCTGGTAACTTTATTTCCAGGAATATTCCAGAACAACATAAAATGTCTTACACTTTAATTTTTATGTTTTCATTAGTTAGTGTACAAGATTTTATATCTTATGGTCATTTTGGAATAAGTGGAAAGAACCAATGAGGGTGTGGTTTTTCTGTCTTTTTTGTTTAGGTGGTCATGTGCTGTTCTTGAATATTCGTGGGAACTAAGCTACCCAGCAATTAGTGTGTTCTTGTCTGTTCCTGTGCATTGGAACAAAGTGATTTGTCTGTCTTAAAACAATGCTCTGTACTGCATAATGCAGAATACACAAATTGCAAGAACAGTGAATGGCCCTTTAATGTCAGTTTACTCATCAGCTGTCATCTTTGCCTGGTGCAGAGAACTGGGTTTTATGAGCATATGCCTTTCTACTTTGCTTCCCCTTAGAACAGCCCTTACTTTTTAAATGGACAATTCTATGACCACAAGAAGGTGAGTGGAGATTGCTAAATTCTGTGCCAAGTTGCTAAATTCTGTGCTAAGTTCCAACTTAGTGATAAATAGTTATTCTTTGTGATCAGTTTTAATGTTTCTGGCTGAGTGAGACTTCTGGAGTCAAATTTACAATCAGCTTGCTGTGTCTTTGTGGGTTCTCCCTCTGGTGGACAGAAGCTGCACTGCCAAGTCTATATTATAGGTATATATATATATATATATATATGTATATACTATATATTATGTATATATATATTTGTATGTATATAGGTGAATGTATATATTATGTATATGTATATAATTGAAAAAAATAATTCTACAATAAACATAGTGGTGCAAAACTATAGATGTGTGCCTGATTTAGAGCATACCCAAGCCTTCTACTTCTGTAAAGCATCATATTGAAGTGTGCATATGGCAATACCAAATAATTCAATAAAGGTTTAAGGTTACCTATAGTTCTCAAAAGACAGAAGCGGCAGGGTGAGTTTAGGACAAAGTGGGGCCCTGAATGCTGAAATGCTGTACTGTTGTACTGTATGGCAGAGTGTCTCATATAGAAAGCATTTACTGAAAAGTGTATAGTGAGGTGCAAGAAAGAAAAAATGTATGATTTTAAAATTAGCAGTTAAATAGCAAAGGTGATAGCTAAGCCTTTGAGGCTATAGATGCCAGCAGCATAACATTGCTTCCATAGCAGCAGTATAGATAGATAGAGATCAATCAGCAGATAGATTTATAGAAAATGGGCTTCAGCGGTCAGAAGCATTACCCGTCAAATTTAGAGGCATATCACTGTTCAAGACAGCAATAATATGTCACACCATATGGACTAGTAGGCCTGGAGAACAGTATAGATTGAAAAGTTGTGTTGTACACAACATGGCATAACATTTAATGAACTTAGCCACCCTACCTTGAATTATAGGTATATGGTCCGAAGGGTGAAATCTGCTTTCTGTATATACCAAACACACATGCTGTAGTCCTTGTATTCACAAAATAATAAAAAATTGTGCCACTAGTCTTATCCTAGCCCACTGATTGTGGTACAAGGCCCCTGCAGATAAAAGGTAAAAGCTTTTTTAAACAATTTTAGTCCCCCCTTTACATTTAGCTGCTCATCTTTGTTGCACTGGCCATAACTAGTGGAAATGCGTCCCATCGGATTCTATGCCCCCCCCAAGCTTTTGGCAAACTGAAGATCAACAGAGTTATGTAGGCAATGTTTTAATAATAATTTAAAAGTAGGCATTTGGAAAGAAGGGCCAGGCATGCTTAGCAGAGGGGGGAATAATAGAAAAAGCACCTAAAGACCCAACATCCAAACAAGTTACTTGGCATAGTTAATGCAGGGAGGAATGCAAATATGGCACATCAATGAGAAAAAACAACCTCTCAGCAAACCTATGGCCCAACTCTACATTCTTCCTATATCTTATGAAATAGAATTATTTATTTGAGGACAGTTAGATGTAAACTGTGGACAAAGAGGGCAATTGGCTTGTGTGGTGTGTAATGGCCATCTATGTCAAACAACAGCCGTCCCTAAAAAGGCATTGGGGGGTTTAATCATCATATGTGTTTAATGATGTATTATTAAATACATTTTCTAAATATAAGCTTTAAAAATTTGATAAATGAATTTGACTTCACACCAGGCTTTCGATCCCTCTCTATAACAGAGCTTAGACTTGAAAGGGAAGCAAAACAAGGAACCAATAGGATGTGCTGCAGTGCAAAATTAAGCTGGATATGCAGATAGAACATGGAGTAACAAGGAGATGAGGTCAGTGGCTTGCTGCTTCTCCTTTCACTGCGCAGTAACAGGGTGAAAGAGGAACAAAACCTGAAGGTGTTATTTCACTGCGCAAGAGAGAAATCAGGTTTCCTGCTTTGTTAGCTGTCCTGATCAATAATAAGTTCCCAGATATGTATTTCATCTGTGTAATAATCTGTTTAAATGGAACTACTAACTAGTACAGATTTGTTATAGACTTCCTTTTACCACTCCTTGTATTGCCTGTTACTACATCTACTATGTGCAGTCTCCCATCCCCATTTCTGTGCATTATATTGGTGCGTTATGATGTGTATTTCTGTATATATGTTTTTCTGTGAAAACATTGTACCGCAGCTAGAACATGGTATACTAAGCACCAATACACAATAGGATGGGAGATATGTAGTGGTGGGAAGTAATGATGGTTTCAAAAGACAGAAGAAGAAGGGTAGGCAAGTTTGAAAAAAATACCATATTTTTTGCCGTATAAGACGCACTTTTTCTTCCCCAAAACTGGGGGGGAAAAGTTAGTGCGTCCTTTATGACAAATGTGTTATAAAATAATTAAAATAATATACTCACCCGATACCCAATCCTGCGTGTGTCTCTGGCTGCACCGTGTCTTCTCCTGTCTGTAAAGCAGAGCGACGACCGACTGTACACACGGCAGATTTTCGCCCGATAATTGGCCAATACCGATTATCGGGCGAGAAAAATTTGCCGTGTGTACGCAGCTTTAGAGCTCAGGTAATCAGTGAGTCTTTTGTAGACAAGGCGTTCAAGAAGTTTGGAGACATATGGGAGAAGGGAGATAGGACATACTTATCTGGCTGATCACAATTTGTATGATGTACACTGAGCTGCACATGCAGGATGGTGGGTGAAGGTCTGACACCTGGAGGACCACCTGACAAAGATGGTGGCGCCCGCAATGGAGCATTGTAACTGTAACAGGTAACTGTAAATAAAACTTGCTAAAACTAGGTTTTTCATATAAAATTGAGCCTGTTTAACTTATCTTCAGCATTATACATAGCTCATGTCATAAAATGAATTTAAAAGCTTTTTAACAATTTGTTAATTTGACATTAACCTTCATTTTACTAGCTGTAATATACATATAGGTACAGCAAGCAATCCCGTGTGGCGACTGGCAAGGTGCCTTGGCTGCTTGTGCTGCAGTGCTATCTATGCATACATACCTTTATTTCATGTTATAAAATAGTGACAGGGTCTCTTATAAAGAAGGTCCTACAAATACCTTTGGCCCAGTAACCCAAAAATTTGGGCATCAGCTTGTAGACAGATAGATTAAAATTACAGTCATTTATTAATAGATGAGACTCATTTATGTGTAGCTGTGTCTGTGTGAGTGCAATGCTTTATAACATTTATTCTTAACAACATAAAACGGGCTCATAATGTCACAGCATGTTTAATGCTCAGAGAACAGCATGAGACAATGGCTGGTTTTAATGTTTTCACAACAGGAATATGTAATTGTTCTGTGCATACTTGGCAAAACAATATCCAAAAGCAGAAGATGTGCAATATAAATCTTTGTCCTATTATTTGCATGTCCTCACATGTTACAAGGGAATGTCGCCCTTATAAGAAGGCCACGTCTATTCTCCTAACGGGTTATAGATCAGCTATAGGACAGGGTAATCTAAGTGGACTTATGGTAATAAAAGTTAAACACATTAAAAACTACACTCCGGGCTGCAAAAATAAATGTGAATATGTTTTGTATTTTTGAAACATGTAAAATACATACAACTAGCAGATACAGAAGTCATCGTAGCTTCCTTATGTAATCTTTGGCCCAGCAGCAATTAGGCTGGGAGCGGGAGTGATAACACTGTAAACTAGTCAGGATCTGCTGCATTGTACAGTGCTGTCAGTCTAACACTAGGTGATTGCTGACAGGAGAACTGAGTCACATGATAACCTCATTAGTGTACTGATGTATTTTAACTGTCCAAACAAAAGGCTGGTTTGGTGCAGGAGGAAGCTATATTGGCTGTATTGCCTAAATACAGTGTAAAATTGGGACTTTAAAGCATTATTACTAACAATATATTGGCATACAAGTTTACAATATCAAAAACATAGAAAGCACTTTTTTTGTGATTAAAATGTATAAAACAATTATGAAATGACATTAAATATCTCTATAACATGTAGTCTCTACAAATATTCTACATGTTTCGTGGAGTGCAGTCCACTTCTTCAGGAACATGGAGACATATCTGATCATACAACGACAATGTGCTCACACAGGATGGAGCGGTTCTTTCACAGAATGGTAACTCGGACAGACCAATGCAGACACAGGTTAAGCTCCTCAATGGGAAAGCAGCATCTTATATTAGCTACGCCTTCAATATTTACACAGGGGTAGGGCATCAGAGCCTAATCCTTCATAGAGCCAGCAATCCTTTCCTAGTAAATACAGTGTAGTCTGCAGAGCATTGCCAAATTGGTAGGTACACAGAAGTCATCAATCAGTATAAGCTTGCAAGGAAATACTTCTGCCTTGTAACACCTACAAAAATACACAGGTGGCTTACCAGGAGGTGAATCCTGAGGAGTGGGACGCAATCACAGCCTCTGTATTTACTGTATTGTGTGTGAACTGTAGGGGTGCTAGGAGTGATTGGTTCAGGGAGGCACAGGTTTCAGGAGAAAATGTATAGGAGGTGATCACACAGACCCCCCATTGAATCCATGTGGAGGGATTGCTTGTTGAATGACTACAATGTGTGTCAAGGCTCATAAATGAATATACATCAAAACACAAGCAACTAAAGCAATTAAAAGAATGGCTAAGTCAGCCCAGCTCACAGGTTTTTTTTTTTTTCTAGTATTGTAAGTACGTAAATTTGACTTAGGATCAGCCTCTTGCAATCCCTTATACATCGGAGCTCAGGCTGAGAAAAAGAGAAGCAGCACAAGGATTCAATCAGTGCTGCAGCATTGCTTATAGGAAGAGCAAGAATGTGTGCCGTTTCTGTTTTTGCTGTTAAGTAACAGGCTGGAGAGTTCAATAATTCGAAGTTCTTAACTGAAGCAGAAAAATCAGAAATTCTATCCTGCCAGACAGCACTGTACTATTGTTGCGTAGCTGTGTAAATAGATGAAGAGAAATGCATAGCCCCTGCAGATTTAATATATGTATTCCAGTTGTATATGTATTTCAGCTCCAATTGCTCAGAAACCATAATTTTTATTATTGTTAAACAGAATTTATATAGCGACAACATATTATGCAGAGCTGTACAGGTAGCAAATGATAATCCTTTGTGCGAGCTATCCTATCCTGTGATTTCTGCCATGGCTACATGTGTATGGCCCACCATTTGAATAAACAATACTAATATACTCTCTTCCATACTTATTACAGAGCTGGGTGTATTTACAAAGACAAATACTTGGGAAAAGTGGCTAATTACTAAAACATTTATTTGACCTAGAGAACAGAAGGGCCCAGTATTTTCTCATCATGTTTACAGACGCACTTTTTCTTTTTCTCTGCCAGTATATAAAGATGTACGGCTCAGCACGCAGTAGCAGAGGAATAAACAATCGCAGACGTGTGGCGGAGGTTTGTAGAAGGGAGCCTGTGATGCCTGGTTTGTATTCAAGCGCCATGAATCTTGCAGATGATTAATACGCAGTTTGTGACCATGCCACCAGAGAAATTTACCTCCCCTCTCTTTCATTAGTCTCCCCCAGATCTCATTATTCTGCTGTGTTAAACACAGGCAGGGTGCTGCAGGTAAAGGCTGCCATCGTCCTGCATGTTAGTCCAGTAGGGGTCCCCAGCACCTCAGGAATCTGTTGTACTGTGCGCTTGCTGACTTGTCTACCTCCCCCCTGCCTTCCATTTCATGGCTGAGCCGCTCACTGTTTCTTCTTCTTTTGTCTTCTAAATACTTCATATATTTGGCATGTGTCATTCAGGTTTTGATAGCCTTGTTTTTCTTTGCATTATCCTCCTGTTTTGTTACTTTCCCCACCTCCTAGATTGTAAGCTCTTCTGGGCAGGGTCCTCTCCTCCTGTATCACTGTCTGTATCTGTCTGTCATTTGCAACCCCTATTTAATGTACAGTGCTACGTAATATGTTGGCGCTATATCAGACCTGTGTATTATTATTAATAATAATAATCTACAAATCAGATCTAAATTGTAATATGAACTGGCTTGCTCAGAGAGTTGTGCATTGCCAGTGTCAACCCAATATGCTTTGCTTTGTTCAAGGTAGGAAAGTAAATGTCAAAATCCAATCATTTTCTAGACCTGTCCTTAATTTCTTTTATCTATTGACTCTGAACAATTACTCTTTTATCTTTAAATTATATAGCAGATGCTTTAGGGCCCATTCACACTAATGTGTTGTGGTACCATGCTCATTAACACAACATGCAGCAACACACAATGCCAAAAGATGTGCATCCTGCAACAACAAACAATGAGTGGTATTCGGCCAGGAATGGCACATCCACCTTTTTGGTATGTTAGGCAGCTCATTCAAATGAATAAGCAATGAACATTAACAAGTGGCATAACACACATTAATGCACATACGCTAACACACTGCATTGGTGTGAATAAATAATTACAGGTATTACTGATTTTTGCCATATCCTCCTAATGATGATGTACTATGCAATGTTTTAGACCCAATTCCCACTCGTATCATACATATGATTTGCCAATAAAGAAGTGTGCAAAAACATTTCATTATATATTGGTCAGGAGTGGTGTTAGATCATCTGATCATGGCTGCTGGAAGTGGCACCAGATACAGAAATAGACTCACAATTTATTTGTTTCCTGAACTCAAAGGGTTGGGAGGGATTGGTGAAACTGCTTTCCACTTTGCCAAGAGATGGGCTTTAAAACTCTTCTTATTCTGCATTTTTGTACATTAACATGCATTAGGCCAGTTTAAATAGTTGGCAAGTCAACAGGAAGGCAGGTATTAAGTATTTATTTTAGTGTACCTACAGATGATTAGGTAAGGACATAGCAAATCAGACCTCCCCTTTGTTCTGCTCCTGTTTTGCCCTGTGTATTTTGAGGCCAGGCTGTCACTGTTTTAGTGAGAGTGCTGATGATAACCCTTGCGTGAATGAAGGCTTAAAACTGTATTTCTTTCATAAATATATTATTATCATGCAAAGTGCATTTCAATGTATGTGAAAGGTATTTAGTAGACATGGGTGAATGTGCAGATACATAGGTTTAAAAGCATAGTCATGTGGACTCAATGCGTCCACCAGGTGGTGTTTGTTTTTATTCACAGTGAATTGCATTATACTGTGAATAAAAATGAACACAGCACCACCTAGATGACAAATTGAGATCAAAATACAGGTACATTCACCCAACTCTAGTTCACTTTTAAGTACATCTTAGTTTGTGCAGAATGAAAAGAAGCATTTTGTTTAATTAACTGTGATGCAGCTTTTATTATTATTATTAAACAGGATTTATATAACACCAACATATTATGCAGCGCTGTACATTAAATAGGGGTTGCAAATGACGAATACAGAATACAGACAGTGACACAAGAGGAGAGGACCTTGCCCCCAAGAGCTTACAATCTAGGAGGTGGGGGTAGCTTGTTTAAAAATAGTAAGGTGATAAATCTACATCAGTTAAAGAAATACCGTAATCTGGATAAATGATACCTATGTTCACTTTTTTTAACCTGTTGTCTTTTTGAACCCTCTTTTTGCAATCTTTGTCAAGTTTTATCATTTTTATGGTCTCTGTGACAGAGGGGATTTCCTTTCAATAGAGACACAGACAGCAATCAAACAACATTTAATAATCAGTGTGGGTATGGGTTAGGACCTGTGTTTGGGTTTATTGCTACTTTTTTATTTGATGCATTCCCTCTGGTCACTGAGATGGGAATAAAAATCTTTTCAACTTAGACACAGAACGAACTACCTGTCTAACCCTCTACTACCTTATGTCTAGAAAAAGTTGTCTACTTTTACTTTACAATGCACTCTGATGTTGCTGTGTAAGTACATGAGAAAGTAATTGAAGTAACACAAGTATAGAGGTGTGAAAGGATCTTATTCTCAGTCTCTTCTTCAGAGCAGTCTAAAGTCTAAATCTAAGATCCTCGGGGGCAGGCCTTATTCCTAGCATGCCCTCAGTTTTCTAGATTGAATAATGATGGGAGACATCTAGTGGTCAGAGAAGTATTTGTAGTGGCAGCTCTGGTTTGAAGTTGAATATTCTAGCCAGAGCTGTATTATTATTTTGTTCACTATCTGGAGGCCCATTTTTGAGGAGTTGAGCTTTAGACTAATGATTGTATTGTTATTGCAGGACCTATTTCTTTCTATTTCATTCACATATTCTTTATTCTGTACTATTGGAGGTGCTGGCTATAAAAGCTGACCTGTAGAGAGGCTTTGGAAGTGACAGCTAATCAAAGTCCATTTTTCTGTTGTGCTGGTTATTTAAATATAAAAATTTAGGCTGCTTTATTATATCTGAGAAGGAGCAAACATATTTAATTGGAACCAATTATATCTAATCTTAGAATCTTAGAATAAAACACCAGTCTTATTGGCTGATATGAGCAGCTTTATTCCAACACATAGGCGATAGTGTGGTATCAGTACATTCTGTAGGTAGGAGTACCTGCCATCTCGTCTCTCTGGAATTACACCGGCTCTTTTATACCCTTGCCTATTTCTTTACACACCGGTACCAGTTTATTTTCACAATACTTCTCTGATTTATCTCCTAGTTTCCACCCAAGCCCAAACCCCCCACCCCCAGCGAGTGTTAATGCGGGAAGCCGTAAAGCGGCAGAGGGATTCCATTAATTAAATCGGTGTTATAATTAACTTTCATTAAAGGGAATCAATAACAGAAAGGCTCAGGTGATGGGAACAAGCCAGATTTATAGCTAAAGGTTGAAGAGGTGTTTGGGCACCTGGGTGGGTTAACCATCTCACTGCTAAAAAAATCCTATGCAAAGCTTTTCTGAAGTCCTTACTGAAAATGGAAATGTGTCTGACAATGTCTTAACCCTTACTTTGCTGGGAGAAAAATTTATAGGATTCATCCATTTTAAAGTTTCTGTCTCCGGTACATTAACTTGAATTGCCTTTAGCATCTTGGGTGGTGGGGACTGCTGCCAAGCATAGCTTAGATAACAGCTTGACATCAAGAAGAAAGCGTATAGAATTCTGTGTAAATATAATCAATGTGGAAGCGCTGCAGACTGGATTCCACATGTAATGCAGAGCATTGCTTCCACAGCCTGGAAAGGAAAAGCTCATTCTTACGCCATCAACTTTTGTCCAGAAAAAGCTGCAGTGTTGCATGTTTAACGCTTTAGATAAAACAATGCTTGGTGTAATTTATTCACTTCTAACTTGAGGGCTTTGCAGTCTTCAGAGATGGCAGCAGAGGCTGTAAAACAAAGATCCCCTTTAGAGTAATGACATTTGGCAGATTGTATCTTTTTTTCCTCTGGGTAGAGATCCAGGTTGTGGGATATAGGGATCCTCTTTTTTTTTTTTTTCTTATGTAGTCTATAGCTATGCATGCCAGTGGCACCCAATAATTCTTTGCATCTTTGTATAAGAGGTGTCAGATTAGAAAGAAATATTTAATTGATTTGTCTATAAATGGATTGTATAGCTAACGCAAGGTCCCAGGCTGGAAATATGAAGCTGGACGCAAATAAAGTAAATTTATACGGCAGTATAATGGCACCAGCAAACCGTGAATCACAGCTAGGCACAAGCTGCGGGGGGAGATGGAGTGAAGAGAATGGAAACCTTACACTGAGACAAAATAATCTAATATTCACAGTGGGTCTGTGCTTTGTATGGCTGAGATCTAGCGTCATATTAAACTGTGCTTCTTACTTCTACACATGCATTGTATTTTATTACTATTGGTTCACCTTTGGTTCAATTCCCATTTAATTCCACAATATAAAGACAAACTGCTTTATTAATCGTCCTCTACCTGAGCTGGTCCTAATGTATGTGTTAGGGGCGGAAGACTAGAAGCTTCTCTGGGGATAGAGAGTGGTATGAATGGAATCTATCTGTCTATCTATCTATCTATCTATCTATCTATCTATCTATCTATCATTTAGATTGTAAGCTCCTCAGGGCAGGCTCCTCTCCTCCTCCTGTGTCACTGTCTGTCTGTCATTTGCAACCCCTATTTAATGTACAGTGCTGCATAATATGTTGGAGCTATATAAATATTGTTTATTATCTATCTATCTATCTATCTATCTATCTATCTATCTATCTATCTATCTATCTATCTATCTATCTATCTATCTATCTATCTATCTATCTATATGTCTATCCCACCCTTCCCTTCTCCACTTCCAACCACTTTACTGGTGATAAATGATGCAGCGGCAGTGGTCAGTCTCTCGTTCTTTCTTCTATTAGTCTCTCTGAAGAGCACAGTCTGATGAATAGAAGTCATCACTCTGCTTTGTGCTCCCTGTGATGTTAACTGATTACAGCCTAGGGAATATAATGCCCTTCGTTTCATGGCTGACTCTGGAATATATATTGTTCTGAATGCATGAGTGGCAGGGAAGCCATTGTGTAATGTCAAATGAAAATTTGTGACATTTTTACTACTGTCATCTAGCTCAGAGATGCACAACATGTTTCAGAATCATTTTTTGTGGAGCATGTTATCATCTAATATTCATTTTATGGAATAGTATCTGATACCAGACTTTACGATAGACTTAGAATGATAGCTAGAATGTGCAACACCTGTTCGCAAACTACATTCTCTAAACTGCTGGCAGACATGGGACTGAACCGGTCCCACTACAACAAACCCACACCCAGTAATTAAACATATAACCAATATATATATTGTACATACAAATCTAGTAATAATAAAAATGGACAACATATATATTGCCTTCATTGGGGATAGATTAACACCAGTTTTATAAAACTAAATGTCTAACAGTTTTAAATCCTAATGAAAAAAATATACAAGACAAATTCTCAAAGAAACCATGTTGATTAATTTAAATGATAAATAATATTATTATTTAACTTTTCAAAAATCAAAAACTTATTTTGTAAAAAGGGTTGGTAATGAAACCTAATAAGAGAGAGAAAATGTAAATCTAAAGGATAAACAACACAACACAACCTGTTCTTCAGGTACCAACCGTCATTTTACAATAGTTGTCCCAGACCAGCGATCTCTACTATGCCTGGAGTGGCAACTTTGCTTTTTGTTTTTCAGACGATCTGATATCTATAAAAGAGATATTTAGGTACCAAGATGATTTGTGTTCATTCTAGGATAATATATGGTTGCCCAGCCTTAATTCAGTAAATTTGAAAGAAGAGAAAAAAGGAGAAGGCTAATTTTGTGGAAACATTACAAGCAATGGTTAATTTAGTGCTGAACTATATTCACCCTTTGATAGACATAGGCCATCTAAATAGTGCAAAAAGTGATACAGCATCTTAAAAAATGAATGTAAAATACCTCTTTGGATTGGATAATGGTGATTTAGAAAAGTCTTGTTAACTGACGCGTTTTACCCACTGGCTTCTTCAGCCATTGTGGTCAGAATATTAGCAGTTCAACACCACTAACCTGAACAATCTCAAGACATTTCTACCTGGCAAATAATTTACTAGTACATGTACTACAGTAATAGAAAACCAACAGACCCAGCAGCCATGACATGCATGCTGCTGATTCTATGTAATTGAATCATTCATTGAAAATTCAAAATAATAGCAGTGTGGAATTCAATTAATGAGGAAATTTGTTCCAATAAATGAGGTCTGGTTGGGATATATTTTAGGGGAATGATTTTGATGTTGTACCTTAATCTAATAGAAAACTTGTAAGATGACATAAAAAATGTTGTTTTCATTTCAGGTGCCAGAAGTTGGTTGACTTCATGCACTACAAAAGTACAACTAAATATTAGTTTGGTGAATGTTTGAGATTGTATAGAAGAATGCAGACACTGCCAAATATTCTGTTTTTGGAAATACACAAATGTAATACATTTTTCTTCATGTTCTAATTTGGAATAGAATGTGCAGTATTCCTAATGCATTTGTCTGTATGGAAATAAAAGCTATTTTGAGCTGTACTCATTTTTTTTAACACACTGCTAATATTCTAAGTACAACTGTATAAAGATTTGTAAACTGTTTGAAATTTGTAAAGGCAAAAAAACCTATTCAGAGCATCACAAATAGATGAATATTTCGATGTGTGTTGTACATGTCAAATACAGGAAAATACATGTCTGCTGTCCCAGAATAACAGTGCTGGGACACACGTTACATTACACTAACATTGTCACATTGGGACAGGAAATGAGCTACTTTCAAGATCATAAGGGGCAAAAATAAAGCTCAAAGGAAGAAAAGTAATGCAGCCACTACATTTAGGGACTAATATGCTGCAATATATGAAACTTTTACTCTCATGTTTAAAAAGGCACTATAGTTTATTCTTTAAAAATTGCAAGCAGGCAGGATATTAGTTGCAGGGACATGAGTCCCTTCTGCAATAAAACATATTATTATTATTAATAATAAACAGGATTTTTATGGCACCAACATATTATGCAGCGCTGTACATTAAATAGGGGTTGCAAATGACAAACGAATGCAGACAGTGACACTTGAGGAGAGGACTCTGCCCTGAAGAGCTTACAATCTAGGAGGTGGAATTAACACAGAATAGGAGGGGAGATATGTAATGGTGGGAAATAGTGACAGTTTCAAAAGACAGAAGAAGACGGGTAGGCAAGTTTGAAAAAATGAATTTTCAGTGCTCTTTTAAATGTTCAGAAAGCAGGAGCAAGCCGAATAGAACGAGGAAGACAATTCCAGAGAGTTGGGGCAGCTCTAGTGAAGTCTTGTATCCGTGCGTGTGATGAGGTTATGAGTGAGGAAGTCATTAGTAGGTCATTGGAGGAGCGGAGAGAGCAGCAGGGGTATTTTTTACCAAGTCAGAAATGTAAGTGGGACAGGAACTGTGGAGGGATTTGAAGGCAAAGCACAGGAGCTCGAATTTGATTCTAAGGTGAAATGGAAGCCAGTGTAGAGAACTACAAAGAGATGCAGCGGAAGAGGAGCGGTGGGAAGGATGGATGAGTCTGGTTGCAGCATTCATATTAGATTGTAGAGGAGAGAGTCGGGTTAGTGGTTGAGTTTGGTGGTCTCAGGGCACAGGTAGGGGCGGATTTTGGAGATGTTGTAAAAGTAACAGGACCTGGAATGTTCTGAATATGAGGGGTAAATGAGAGGGCCGAGTCAAAGGTGACACCAAGACAACGTGCCTGAGGGGAGGGCCGAATAACAGTGTTGTTAACATTTAGGAATATGTAAGGGGGAGATTTGAAGGGGAGGATGATGAGTTCTGTTTTATCCAGGTTGAGTTTCAGGAATCGGTCAGACATCCATGATGAGATGGCTGACAGGCAGCATGAGACCTTATCCAGGACTGAGGGAGACAGGTCAGGGGTGGACAGATAGATTTGAGTGTCATCAGTATACAGATGGTACTGTAAGCCAAAGGAGGATATGAGACTACCGAGAGAGGAAGTGTACAGAGGAAAGAGAACCGGTCCAAGGACTGACCCTTGGGGAACACCAACAGGGAGGAGAGTGGGTGAGGAGGAGTTACCATTGAAAGAAACTTGAAAGGAGCGGTCAGACAGATAGGAAGCAAATCAAGAGAGAGCAGTGTCACAGATACCAATGGAGTGCATGATTTGTATTAGAAGGGGGTGATCAACAGTGTCAAAAGCAGAGGAAAGATCAAGAAGAAAGAGGAGGGAAAAGTTGCCTTGAGACTTGAGGGTCAAGGAGAGAGTTGGAGCTCAAGTATTGGGTGAGTCTTTTGTAGACAAGGCGTTCAAGAAGTTTGGAGACATTTGGGAGAAGGGAGATAGGAGATAGGACAAACTTATCTGCCTGATCACAATTTTTATGATGTACACTGAGCTGCACATGCAGGATGGTGGGTGAAGGTCTGACACCTGGAGGACCACCTGACACAGATGGTGGCACCCGCAATGAAGCATAGACAGGTAACTGTAAATAAAACTTGCAATCAGGCAGGTAAGGTTAATTTATTATGAAATGGACACTGCCTGTTTTTATAGGTAAGATTTACTTCCACATTAGGTAATTTATTAAAAAAAAAAAAGATTAAAGCTACAACGCCCTGTGTAAGTAAGTAAGCCATCTGCCTAATGCCCAGCACCAGCATTGGGAAGTATAACCCACAATCCACACGTCTGAAGAGAAGGAGCAAACAGCTGCTTAATATCTGAGCTCCTGGGTGATTGGGACACTTTAGCAGCCCGCAGACACCTCATGGTCGATGTACTCGCATGTCTATAGGTAAAAAATAAGTGGGAAGAAAGTGTAAATGATGATTAGTATTGTCTCCTCTGTGCCTAGGCTCAATGGTGTCTTATATTG
Organism: Pyxicephalus adspersus; assembly: GCF_032062135.1. NCBI lineage: Eukaryota > Metazoa > Chordata > Amphibia > Anura > Pyxicephalidae > Pyxicephalus > Pyxicephalus adspersus. The sequence goes on from NC_092858.1 coordinate 33,944,562, forward strand.
TATATACAGGAGAGTACACAGCTAACTTTGCTCACAGATAACGTTCCCGTTCTGTTCTTCCTGGGTGGGTATTATATTATATTTACACAGGAACTGTACATATACTGTAGGGTTAATATTTGTGTGATCCAGGAAACCAGCAGATGACTGCATTTTTTCTATACTTTTAAAATATCTATTCCAAAAAAAAAAAAGTCAACACATCTGCTTGCAACCTGGTTCTTGTAATGCATTTCACATGCAAGAACATCAGGGCAAAGGGGTTAATTTCCTTGAAGACTTTAAAGAGTTATGAAAGCCCACTGGTAATAAAAATTGATTTTACGGTTCTGTGGCCAGGATGGTAGAGACGTAGAGAAGGCGCTTTTACAAAGCTTTCGTCAGAAAAACAAAGCATGTCTGCTTGGCCGCTATGCCCTAGTGACACAGTGTGCATGTGGCTGGCCTCCCTACTCCATTACTCTTAATCACAGCTGCTCCATGAATAGGACATTCAACAAACTGTTTTCAGATTTCACTTCCAGGAGCTTGGGCATCCAACATGTGTCCCGTGATATGGCACAACACAATATACACAGAAAAATATGCAACCAAGCAGGCTAACATCACATTTCAGCAAAACTGATCATTCAGCTGGAGATAATGCTGGCCATGCAGGGATCACTTAATAAACAATAAAACAATGTGCTGGGATGAATGTGCCCAATTTAATTAAAAGATCCCTAACCTCTGGTGGGCACCTTCCAGTAGAGTGTCATTTTTGGTACAGATTTGTACAGATTTGAATTGCAATAAATTATAATTAGTAATTTAGAATATAATATTGGCTATCTCAGGTGACTATGTAGAAAACTACTGAGATAACAGAATAAGCCAACCAAGTTTGAGTATTTGCACCCTAAAGAGGCAGCGGAGGAAGAAGGACTTGTATGGTAAAGTTGTGGTTGTTAATATCACTTACCAGGTGCCTGGGAGCAGCTACATGAAGAAAAAAGATGAAGTCACCATTGGAGTCCACACAGTGTCATCTGTGGTTGTCACTTGCACCATTCCTCTATTACAAGGTCTGTGTGCTGTAAGGAGTGCATTTATATCATGAACATATAAGTTCATGGTAGAAATATAGTTCCAACAAGAAGTTAGAATTTCTGAATCAGCACCACACCCCCTATGTACATATTCAAATCCAATTTTGTGTAACATGGGATTTTTTTAGGTGCCTACCAATAAACAATCAAGATATTAAAATAAATCTTTGTTTAGTTTATTATATTACACTAAAAACATATAAAAAGCTTGTAATCCCAATACAAATCCATAGTTGCCAAATACATTACATATGCATTATTTGAACAATCTCATTTATATCATTGCCCGTGCTAACGTGTACACAATGTAAAAACTGCATCAATCTTTTTTTTGAGCTTTCAAATGGCACATATCTTTAAAGAGTAATACAGTGTCCTCATTCCACCCAATAGTGTGTTTTACACATGAGATTAGTTGGCTCTTAAATACAATCATGAGCACTGTGACCCTAAAAAGTATTTCTCACCACAGTAAATGTAGTAGTAGTGTTAGTATTTCTCACCACAGTAAATAAATCACAAAGAAAAACTTGACCTGTCACATTACTCATCCTTGGGGTCCAATGTGGCACAAAAGCTACAGTATTTGCCACCTCAGGTGTTTTTAAATTATGTTTCCCGGGTCACAGCCTCAACCGCACTGTGACAGGTCAAGTTTTGAAAGCTCAAAAAATAGATTGATGCAGTTGCTACATTGTGTCCTTCTGAGGAAGCTTTCGGGTGAAACACGTCATGGACATTAGAACAGACAATGATAGCAATGAGATTGTTCAAATGAGGCATATGTAATGTTTTTGGCAACTATGGATATGTATTGAAATTACAAGCTCTTTATATGTTTTTTTTTGTTTGTTTTTTAAACGTAATATAAAAAACTAGACAATCCTTTCTTTTATTATCTTGATTGTTTATTGGTAGGCACCTAAAACATTCCATGTTAGACAAAATTGGATTCAAATATCATGACCATCAGCAGCTACAGGCAGTTTTATTATATATATATATAGATATGTAAAGGTAAGTAAATGTCCATATACACATGCTGTGTGAAAGTGAATCTGTGTAAAACAGTAAAGTTGGGGAAGCCAGTACACATCAATGACAAGTCAAAGAATTCCAAACAAACGCTTTATTATTATAAAGATTCTATATAGAAATGAAAACATACATACATAAATTGTCACACAGAGGTGTCCAAGCACAGTCATCAGAACAGGGTAACCTGTAGTCCGCCATTGTGAATGTACAAAAACAAACACACCGGAAATCTTATTTCCTAAACAGAAGGGCCACCTTTGGCCCACACTTGGTGTACAGTTTTATTACTTATGTTCATTTTTCCATTGTTATAAAACACCAGTCAACAAATGTATATCACCTCTGTAAGGGACAAAAATACACAAAAACATGAATAAATGTATACAAAGCAGTGTCAAACAAAGCCTTACACAGCAATATCTGCATGTGTGGACATTCGGTTACAATGAATATGAAAAGTGTTTATTGCCACAAACAGCTATAATGTTCAATAAACAGTAGGAGCCAGATATAGGTAAACTTTAATAATAAAAAGCAACTTTACCCAAAAAGTACTCCACATTAATAGGGCTGAATCCACCAAGTTTGGTATTCTGCAAAAATATAGGAATAAAGCCCAGGTGGCACATATCACAAAACCAAATGAACCCAATTACATCTTTAATTTGAGATCCTGAACACTGGGAAAAATGCTGTCTGTATTCTATTATGGGTAATGTTGTATCACTCTATTGAAATATAACAATTTATTACTATTACAAAAGTTGTGTAAGCACCAAAATGCACTTTTTGTAAACTGTATTTTAGTGTGTACAAGGCTAGTTATGAATATAGGATTGTACCTCTCGCCATAGTTTTGTATACGCACGGAATGCAGATCAGACTTTCAATTTGTAAAATGTATGTGCAAATAAGAGCCTGCTAGCTGGAATACATGAAAAACTCCACATTCGTCAAGAAAAAAAAAAAAAGAAAAGATGGCAGACATGGTATTTGTGTATTGGCAGTGGCGGATATGTCTTGCTATCTTACATATCTCTTATATATAACAATATTACTTGCTATATTTAAAGCAGGAAGAGTTAGGACAGCTCTGGTATCACGCATAACCACTGGAACTTGTAAAAATTCATGTCAACTACAAACAGCAAATGCATCTACTGCAGTAAAAGTATTTATAGATATAAAAGGAAAAGTATAGTAAAATTATTTTTTTTTTTAAATTGGGATCAACTACAACAGTTTAGTATGTGTTTCCATACTAGATCAACTGTTACCTAGCTAACAGTAAAGTTAGGCTACGTACACACGTTAGACCTTTAACGATCCTTTCCAAAGACAAAAGACTACAAGATGAATGAACGAGCGCTGTACATACAGCTCCATTCTGCTCTATGGAGAGGGGAGGGGGAGAATGAGCGAGTGGCACCCCGCTGCGGTCTCTCCACCTGTATTACGGTCGTTCGTTGTTCATGGACGTCGGACGAGCACTGTAAACACGTCAGATTCTTGTCCGATACCAGGTCAGAATTGATAAACCCACATCATCTGATGTGTGTATATAACCTTAGTATAGGGAACCTTCAATGGCAGAGAAAAAATTCACCAAACAGGACAGTTTGCCTTTTTGGAGAATTTACGCCTCATTTTTGCTGGCAGTAAACAGTACTGAGAACTTCCTACAGGTTATACAGGTTGCAAGCTCTTCATTGCTGCCAATAATGACATTGAATACAGCATTATCATATTGGAGGTATGGCATCCTGGTTACTCAGCATCATGCTGACCATCTGGTGGATCTTGCATATATTTGCTCTCCTATATATATACCCAACCCAGCAGAGGGCCACCTCTAGTATTTCCTCCAGCAGTTGCTTTGGATGGGCAGTGCAAACCTACAGTAAGTTTTTGAGGAACTGAACAATTCAGTGGTAAGCATTACAATCCTTCTAGCACTAACGGATACATTTATAGCCACAAACTAACCCCAGGCATTACAATCTGTTTGTACAAATTTGTAAATTCTCCATCAAATAAACAAAAATTATGTAGTATCTACTTAAACAATACATTTAATTTGAATCCAAAGCAGCAGAAAGAACTGTGATTAGAAGATAGCGATCTATGTGACGTGGCCAGGTCATGTGAACATGATTTATTTCCCTATTGCACTCCCCCATTTTTGGAGGCTCAAAACTAGAAGAGCCCTAAAATATCTGTAAAGTGCATAGCTGTGATTTATTATACTATTTTTTATTTCAAGGCTCCTTTATTTGTGTACTCCTCAGTGTTTAGGGTCACAAGTGTTTTGCATACCTTTGTTTTCAAGCATTGCCAAACAACCTATATAGATATAAAGCATCTTTATAATTTGTAAGGAATGTATTCCATCTGTGAATATCTTGCAGGTAGGCAACATTGGTCACACAGGGCAGATAATCTGCCATTTTTGTAGCTGTCTCCATTAATCCAATTATATGTAAGAGGCATTAATTTATGAATCTTTGCTATGAAGTGCACTCTTCTGCAGAACCATCTGTCAGTGAATTGATTACATTAATTATTAAATGTTCATCCTGCAGAGCGGTGCAGTAATATTAGAAATTAAACACTCTTCAACTGTAATTGCTATAAAACACCAAAGTGTTAAGTGCAGATGAGAAATTAGAAAGTATTTATAACATAGATCTGTGAAACATGTATAAAGATAATGCAATTTGCTCTGTAATGAGGAGTAAAAAGTGGAAATATGACATTTTTGCCAGTGACATAGACATAAAAGTGGTTAATATGCTTTTAGATGAGAGTGCAGCGCCAACCTGCTGGTTAGGTGAAAAAAAGAAATATTGAAATTGCTGCCTGTGCTGTGTGCTTTTCTGTACACTTAATATTCTATCTGTTTCAAGTGAACCTTTACTTTTCTTAGGCCATGAAATGTAACCAGACTGGTAAGCAGGCATGGTAAGAAGCCGGTAGTTATCCCTGGTCAACACTACATTATGGAAGAGCTGGAATGAATCTCATGCTTCCGCATAGCAGGAACTACTGGGCTTCTCAGGACCCTGGAGTGCCTAGAAAACCAATAAAGGTTTCCTACCCTGACTACTTCTAAACCTAATATTTTGCCATGAATAACATAAGTACTTCTAGAGAAGTGTAAAGATAGAAATTCTCCATGATTATGTATTGGGAGTGGGGCAATAAGAGGTGGTATTTCAGAATCTGCAAAATTTCAGACAATAGGTTGTCGAGAGACTCAAAAACTTTCTTTAAACTAGAAAAACTCATTGAAAACTTTTAAACATTTACCTACTTTTTGTATTTATTACAGTATATTTATGTTACGTCTAACATCTCTTAAAGGGGAACTAAAGCCAACTATTTTTGAAGTGGAGCTTTACTTCCTCTTTAAGCCTAAACTTGCCAGCAATTCCCATCTGTGTGATTTCTGTGTAAACTGAGCAACTGTGGAAGCTGCTCCTGTCAAAGCATTGACATCTGACTCATTATTTAGCAAACTAGAGATACAAATGTATCAAACATATACTTCTATGTTTTTGTATCTGCGCTATATATTTATATTTGGATTTTTTTTTATCTGAAGATGAATGAAACAATAGTAATATCAGTAAAAGCAACAGTTGTTAGTGGTATTTTTTTATATTGTTAAATACTTGACCTCTTATAATCCTAATTTTTACAGTAATTGGCGCTTAATAACTTCATCTTCCCCCCTTTTTTCCAGCTACTGCTTTATTTCTATTTTTCCAAACCATTATTACTATATTATTAATGTTTCATTTATTCGTTTTGTTAATTTTTTGTGTCAAACAAAATTCAATAATGCAAAGATTTCATTTGTAAATAATTTTGCAATATTTTAAACCAGAAGCACAATTTTAGTGTTATTTGTATTATTTTCTTTTTTAGGACAAATGATAAAAAACCTAACAATTTTCATCTATTTTTTCACAATATTTTTTGTTTAAATAGCAATAAATAAGGTAGAACAAAGCAAACTTCTTTTGAAGGGACATTATTTTCCTAATAGTAACACCTGACGTTTCCAATCCTAAATAAATCACAGACGGGGAAAAAACTCATTGAGAGGAGAAATAATCTTACTACTTTTAAACAATAGTACTAAGGACAGTGAATTCTCCGTATTTATGTATGTTAAACAGGCTTACTAAAATGATTAGTAGATGCACAAAAGCAAATATTTTATTTATTTTTAGTTTTACTGAATCTTGTCTATGGAAAATCTGGAAAGGCAAGAAATGTGCATAGTGGTCTGTGAAGGTTTGCAGTTGCCTAGGTAGTGGTATAGCTATCAGTTGGTAGTGGGAACTACTAACTACATAACCCTATGGCTTATTAGTATAAATATTAATCCCAAAACCTGTGAAAATACACTACTGGTATGTCATTAAATTATACAAGCTGGCTATGTATAAAACTAATGTTTTATTATAGACTTTAGACAATAAAAACATATTAAAAATCAAACCATCAATTGCCTGATATATGCTGATGTGAGATCTAAAAAACCTATCAGAGGTATGTGGTCAGAACCAGATGAAATAAACAAGATGGCAGTGTACAGGGATCAATTATAAGTTAAAAGTGTCAAACATCTCTGGTACAGGGTTAAACTACTGTGTGTGCATATACCACACAATGTGAATACTTAACAAACTGGAAACACGGACATTAGCAGATACCATGCCAAAGCTGGAATAGCAGCACGGGATTACTTAAAGTGGAACTATACTGAAGTTAGAAAAAAAATGTGAGCAGGCAGGATTATTATAATACAGGTAATGTTTCTTTTAGCAATTAAATATATTTACCTGTCTGTTTGCAATCTTTTCTTCAATGTACACTAAGCTACGTATGTGCGGGGTATAGGTCAATCAAGATGACCACGTCAATCAAGATGATTTTCTGGGTTTTGGTCCAGAACCCAGAAAAGAAATTGATGAAGACGGCGGTTCCCATGATGGAGTGAGGAAATGTATGATTAATTAAAAACTGTAAATAAAGGTATATTTATTTTATTGAAGGAGGGACATTGTCTGTTCTGCAACAAACAACCCACAGAATTGTGTCTGGTTTAAGTGTAGTTTTGCTATAAATACCTGTCATTTTTCTGTAACAGCCCTTTCTAAGGTTTCCATGTGTTCCTCATCCTCTTAGTATGCATTAGAGCACCCTGAAGGCTTCCATTTTCAAAAAAGTCATAACTCACACACGGCTAACTAGTGTCATTTTAGCTATATGTGTATATATATATATATATATATATATATATATATATGTATGTATGTGTGTTTGACTACATTGTATAATCACAAAATATGTATTACAAATCAGTAAACAATGGGCAGTATGTAATCCTGCATGAGCACCTGAAAACGATATATATATATATATATATATATATATAAAGTGAGAGGGAGTCAAATTTTATACTTGTTTTGTATGCAGGTTTGTGATCTCCAGCTCCCTGTTCTGTGTACAGCGCCATGCATTATGTTATATTTGTTGTAATGTATTCGCAGACACTTGCTGTGAAAGCTCTTGGGCACTGCGTGAATATAAAGGTGTTTGCAGGCTTGTTGACATCATAATAGGCTTCAATTATGGTTGACAAATTGCATAGTAAAGGCCTGTGAAAAATGTCTTGGATCTATGAGAGGGCAGGAGGCCAGGGACTAAGTACCTTTAACACTCACAAAATGTGTCAAAATTGACATCACTGAGTGTGTTAGTACCGGTATGTGCTTATAAAAAGTACTGAAAGCTTGGGACTGAAAATGAGGTAGCACATAATAATAGTACTTTACATTCATAGGTCAATGGCCATGCTAAGTATCTCTTACATAATAACGGTAATCTGTGTTAAAATGAAGGAGCTTGCTATTGCTTGACATATCAAATGACCTGTTTATATCATTTAGGTTCCATGATCAACACTAAGTATTGATCCCCAAGTATTACCCCATAGGTACCACAGCAAACACATGCGCTTCTTACTATTAACTGCAAAGCATGGTGGTGAAAATGTAAAGGTTTGGGGTTGCTTGTGCTTAATAGGAATGTTGGGATTGGAAATACATCTTTAAATCAATATTCATCCAAAGCAGCGGTCGCCAACCAGTGGTCCGCGGCTCTGGCCAGCGCACCCCCGAGCGAGGTCAGGAGAAGGACTCTGTTGGGGGGACGCACCGGCCAGAGCCGTAGAACATGTCCCAGGCTAGAGGAAGTGGGCGGGCTTAGAGCTGCAATGGGAGAGTGGGTGGGGCCATATCACAATGACATCACTATGGGGTTTCTCCCCCTTTGATTGACACCTGGCTCCCCGCGCATGCGTGGTCAGAAGCCTCCTCCCAACCATCTACACCATTACTCTGAATGGCAATGATACCGTTCACCTTCAACTTAATCATCCTGAGGAATTACAATTCAAGTGCAATTGGTAAATAATAAATGAATAAATGTCTGTACTCCTGGTTAAAAACCAGAAACAAAGTTATCTTTTTTAGCAGCGTTCGCCAACCGGTGGTCTCCAGCTCTGGCCGGCGCACCCCCGAGCAGGGTCAGGAGAAGGACCCCACTGGGAGGACGCACTGTACAGAGCCACGGACCATGTCCCCGTGCAGTTCCCTGGCTCCAGGAAGAGGGCAGGCTGTGTCGCCCACTCTCCCATTGCAGGCTTCGATGGGAGAGTGAGCGGGGTATGGCATAATGATGTCATTCTGGGGGAGGTTTCTCCCCCTTTGAGTGACACCCAACTCCCTGCACATGCGCAGTTATGAGCCGGTGATTTTAGTGGTCCGCGGAACTGAAAAGGTTGGCGACCACTGTTTTATAGCATAGGTACCTTTCATAGTGCTTGGAAATGCTCTTTCCAGCATACTGAATAAGCTCTGTTTATTTTTTTATTTAGAAAATGCCACTTGTGTGCATCATTTGTAGAACAGTCAAATCACCCTGGGCAGTCTTTCTGTAGAAGGTTATGTAAATGTGGGATTTATGCTGGCTGCTTATCTCTAAGATCACTTATCTTCTGCAATCCTCAGTTCACAGGATAAATCAGCAGTGAAAGATCTATAAGTGTTTCCTCAATACAAGTATATTCTATTTGACAATGGGACTCTTCTGTTTTTTTTTATGGTGTTCCTGTGGTCTTTGTCATCAGGCCATCAGCACACACTGTTCTGCTCATCTGGGGAATGAATGGCACAACCCTTAGCTAATTAAAGCACTGAAGGGATTGATGACCCATACTTACAATCTGTATGAATTTTTATGGCATATTTACTGTATCTGTAAATCAAAAAGGAGCTCAATGTTTTCTACCAAAGTGATTAATCACGGCACTGCATAAATTATCTGCCAAGTTCTCTCTTTGTTTCAAACAGTCACAGTGGAAACTTGTTTAGAGATGAATATAATGTATTGTGAGCTAACTAGGAAAAAAATATGAAGGTATTCTTTTTGTAAAAATTGGTTATAATGAGGCTACAAATGGACAATACTATAACAACCAATCAGGTTTTAATGATCATTTCTAATTGGAAAATGAAAAGATGAGCTAACATATAGACAATTATATTAAATCTTTACTCACAGACACATTTTACGCAGTTAGTGACTTCCGAGCTCATTCTGGGCAGCATTCTAAAAATTCAGACTAAAGGGACCATATAAATAGCAGTAGTATAGCTTGTTGTGTGGAGAGCCTGAAATGGGGTTTGTCAGTCATGTTGCTGGCTCTCCTCCAATCATGTGCTATGGTCAGCACGGATCACTGCTCTTCCACACAACAGCTTGCATTTTATGAATGGGTCACAAACTACAAGTTGCAGTAACTTTACAGAATATGACTTGAACCATTTCTGAGGTGTATTGAGAGGTTTCACAACACAAACTACGGATAAGACTACCAGTCCTACCTAGGAGTATTGTTAAATATTTCTTAAGCTTGCTTGAAAAGAACTTTACTTAATGTCTTGATCCCATCTGTCTCATGCTGGTCATTACAGCAAAGAAACAGTACAAGTTTTATAATGTACATATTGTATCATTATTTTTTTTGCATGGACCCAAGTCAGTGGGGTTTAGCACTAAAATCAGAGACATAAGGCTTAAGTGGAAGGACAACTACAGAATGGCTTAAGTTGTATGAAGCTTTAGCAGGCATGTGTTCGAGATACTAAGTTCCTTATATGCTGCCAATGACTTTTCCAAGCTGTGCTCCCAAATGTTTTACTAGCATTTTTTTTACTAGGAGTTTTATTACTTAGACTATATTAATATTGATCTGGAAAACAATTCCACTTTTATCAGCTCCAATAACTTTGCTATTTGGTAATGTGTTTTTTTCTGTTTATTTTGCACATAATAATTTCCGCAGAGATCCATACTCTAAAAATGCTAACATGGACATAAACAAACGTGAGGTTAAATGAATCAAACTAAAAGTCGTTTCCTATACTGCCAGCTAAAGGGTCTATGCAGTAATTTTTCATCTTGTCATTTACCATGGCTGGAAGTTTGTGTTCTACATAAAGCAATAAAAAATGTAAAAAAACATCTGAAAATATGCCTGACCTCATTTTTTATATTCATGATAGGAACACGTATAGATTCAGTTATTACAAAAAGCAAAGCACATAAGTGCCAAAGATGTTATGTGTATACGGCTGTCATTGTAATGAATCGGGTGAAGTCTTGTGGTGAGAGCTGTTTTGGGGGCCTGTACAATATTAGACAGGTGGTTTAAATGTTTTGGCTACCCAGTGTACCCAGTACTCACCTCAAATCATACCAAGTGGACCATCCCTCCTTTTATTAAGCTTAGAATTGATGAGTTTTTACGAATATTTACTCTACACAAAACTACAGGGCTAAAACTTCAATATTTTAACATGCATGCAGGAAAAGAAAGAACACACAGAAAGTTATCACGTAGAACTCACAATTTCATTTGTTAAGGGATGTGTTCATAAGCTAACACACGGTCATAGCAAACATAGTTTTTTTCTAGAAAAATATGGATTCAGGTTATAAAAAATGATCTAGATATACAAAAACCTTACACGCCAAATGTAAAATAATGTTTCACTTTTAAAGTTACAGTTATATTAATCTTCTACTTTAAAAATGATACATTAGGTGGTACATAAAAAGGTTAGGACCCATATTTAACAGGAATGTCCCATCCTTGTGAGGTCCAACCCCCACCCTGCCCAATAAGGGGAATAGATTATGTTCTGTATTATTCTGCTTCGTATCTGCTTTCTGGTTCTAGCGGCCAGATTGATGGTAGTGTAAAGAGGAACATTTTGCCTGCTTCACAACCGTTCCTAAATGTGTCCCATAATATGCTGAATTTTTATCACAGTGTTTAAACATATTCTATTTTAAATCCAAAGCAGACAAACAGGTCCATTAAACAACAGTCATCACCTGAGTTTTTTTGCAGTTTGAAAATATTATAAAATGATAATGGAGACCATCTGCAATATAAGCGATGCTAATGTCTGACAGGTGTATTCTTACCCACCTTGTGTTATCATCATTGTAGGAGCTTTACCTATTTAAAGCTGTTCTTAGTTTGGATCAGGGTTTAACCTGGAATCTGCAACCTTAAACTCCTTGCCATACTGAACCGAAGACCATGACTGAACAGATTAACTGCCCGAACCCCTAAAATGGCCATAACTTGTTGTGTCCTAACAACTTCCTGAGTTTAGAGTGTTTTTGTATATACTCTAATTTGATGTTTAATGTTTCACTATGCCAAGCAATTTATTCTTACAGACTTTTTGTACCAAGCATAGCTGCAGCTGTTTTTTCTTCTTCTTGACCCTAAGCTATAAAACTGCAAATGTGGAACAGTAATGTGTACTTTGTGCTATTTAGGCCCTGTTCTTAATGCAAAAATAGATACACTTGGAATAATATGAACATATCTAATAGTCTGTTAAAAGTTTTGCTTTTAAGATCCAGCATACCACAGACCTCCCCCCTTTCTTATTTATCACGGTCAGTAATATCCTGGAGCATATGGCAAAATGCCGATGTTCCTTAGTGCTGTGCACACAATTATCCACAAAACAAATGTATAATAAAGAATACAAACATAAATATTATTAAACAATAACAAACTGTTAACTACTCCTATACTAAATATTATCTACCTCTGTTACAATGTTATTGCTAAAAAGAACTTTTTCATATACTAAAAGGATATATCTGATTCTTGCTCCATAATGCTAAGCTTTGGGCACATTTTTTACTGTCAGACATTCATCTACAGTTCAGGTGCTTTCTACGTCAGGAAACACTAAAATTTAGGGATATCCTTATATTTCTGGACAATATCCATGTATCTAAGCAGTGCAACAGACAGAACAGGCGTTTAATGTAAATGTGGTGGGACTTAAAAAGTTTAATAGAAAAGATAACATTAATAGCTTACTCGATATCTTACTGGTCCAAGCATTGCATAACAGAGGAGTCCCGACACAGTAAGGATTAAAGTTCCATTAATATGAAAAGCTTTTGTAAGAGCCTTTGAAGAATTGTGGTTTCTGCTTTCTTCTGATTTCATATTCTCTAGACAGCAGAGTGACACAGCTCCACCAGAGCCTAATTCTGCCATTACACGACTTGATAAAGAAGTTACCACTGCAAGAAAAAAATAATATGTCAAAATCTCAGATAGAAACCATACACAACTTCATAAGTGGTTTTATGATTGTTATTATTAAACAGTATTTATATAGCACCAACATATTATGAAGCACTGTAAATGAAATAGGGGTAGCAAATGACAAACAGATAACAAAGAAGGCTTGGAGAGGATACACTTTCATCAGTGAAGCAGCAAACCTGGACTGAATTTAGCTGGATTTGATATTTTGAATACTGGACCATATCCATTACAGGTTTTCTAGATCACCCAGCTTCACTGATGAAAGATATCCTCTTCAGCCTTGGAGAGCTTTATTAAATCAGGGCCAATGACACAGGAGGAGGTAGAGCCCTGCCCAGAAGAGCAGTTTTGTCTATATTTTTAAATCAAATGTGATATAAAAAATGAGGGTAGTAATATAAGCAGCATTAGAATGGTGCAGCACGGTGGTTCAGGTGGCTCAAGGTAGCACTCCTGCCTTCGCAGTGCTAGGTCCCAGGTTCAAATCTCTATCACTATAGTTAGGACACTATCTGCAAGGAGTTTGCAGGTTCTCCCCGTGTCTGCGTGAGTTTCCTCCCACATCCTAAAAACATGCAGTGAAGTTAATTGGCTTCCCCCCAAAATTGACCTTAGACTGTATAAAAGACATATGACTATGGTAGGGACATTAAATTGTGAGCCCCTTTGAGATACAATTAGTGACACGACTATGGACTTTGTACAGCGCTGCGTAATATGATGGCGCTAAATAAATACTGTGTAATATTAATAGCGGAATGGTGTCTAGCATTTTCACCTTGCAGCACCAGGGTAATAACTATGGCTTGGTTTGAGGCATCAGAAACTAGAATTACTGTTATCCACTGTTAGATTCATTCTTTCAGAGGAGGTTTCTATCTGATTTATGACTGAAAGGAAGTCTCAGGTCAAAAAAAGTTAAATCCAATGTCTCTAATGCTAGCTATATACAGATTTAAGGTATCGGTTTGGCTGTAATTGACAATGCTAACCATGCATGCTAAATTTGGATAATCGAAAATATGGGAGCTCACATTGGATCCTGTATATCTGAAAACATTTCAAGGGGACTGTTCAAAAGCAGCAAGGTAAATTGTGGGTTTATGCAGACTATAACGTTGGCCACGCAGGTTACAGTCTTTCTAAATTGAAACAGACGCTGTGTAAATTGCAGCTGACTTTTAATTTCAGGCAAAGAACCACTAAGCAAGAGTGTGATTGTCTTTCTACTCTATTGGATGGCTTGCTACAGTTCACACAGACATTAGCTGTTAAGCAAAATGTGCAGAGAAATATCTACTGCAGACATTGAAAATAATTTTACAACAGTGCCTAAATGTATGTGTGGCATTTTTTTAAAATATAGAATAAGGTTGCCCAGTGGTCAAAAAACTCTGGATACGGGTTTTCAATTATATACGATCAGTTCTGCATGTGACTATCAGGAGGGACCCTTGGACTGCATTGCTCCACAAATTAGGCCCTACTTTCTCTAAAAGTCAGTGCAAACTGATTTCCTTTATTTTTCTAGCTACACGTCAGGTAATAACGACAGCTTGGCGGAAACCCTCTCTAAGTTTTCAAATAGTATTGTCTGGGTTGTCAGACACCATGGTCTTAGAAAAAATGTCTGCTGTGGCTAATGACTCTATGCATAAATTTTATAAAGTGTGGACACCCTGGTTGGATCATCAAACCACCCCTGATATTGACTGAAGGCTCTTTAAATTATGATAAATGTTTGCTCTTTCCTATTTGTATTGCTAGCTTCGAGTACACTTTTTTGTTTTTTTGTGTAGTTTTCGTCTATACTGTTTGTTTTGATATTTTATGTTTGTATAACTAATATGAATAATATTGGTATTGTTTTTTTTCTGTTTTCTTTTTGATACTTGTATGTTTTGAAAATTTCAATAAAAATTTATTACAAAAAAAAAAAAATATATAGAATAAGGTAGAGAAGGATTGGATCCTTGTCAAGTTTTTACTGTTTCCCTGCTGGGGAGATAAATTCCCTTTATTTAACCGGGTAATAACGGTCCCTAGGACAGAGCAATAGGTGAAGGAAATTCCCCCAGTGGGAAACCTAGTCAAGGGACAACTCTCTAGGATGAAAATTGTGTTTACTTGTCCTCTTATAACTTAGCACATATCAAGCATAAAAAAGTGATGTAGGAGTCAGCACCCAGAAGTAGTGGTGTAAAAGGGTCTTCATTTGGTAATTTTTCCTGATTACTGCACCAATTGAGGGAACAAACAGTGGGAGAGGGGAGTATCCAAGTTATATCTTTTATATATTTTATTTATCTTTAAGACAAGGTTTCTTTATAGGGAATGCAGATGTTGGCTTCCCAGCATCCAAGATGGAAGTGTAATCTTGGAGCTATGAGCAGACATCCGGAATGTAAAACACAATTTAATGTATGGCGCTACGTAATTTGTTGGGGCTATATAATTACTGTTTAATATTATTATTATTAAAAATTATAATATTAATAACACAAATTATGCAGGCAGGACAAAACCCCTTCATTACCTTGCTATAGAAACATTTAATCACTAGTGATGCCTAAAGGGGGAGAAACAGGGGCTACAAGAAAATAACAGAACTCTTCTCGTTAGTGTGCATGTATGGTATTGTGTGTTCCATCACATTGCACCATTGTGTGCGATACAAATGCCTCTACAGCAGTATACATTCTGTTTTAATAAAGCCTTCTTCTCTATCTAAGGCTAGGTAGACCGTTGCAATGGTTTTTGTTAATTGGCTGTATTGTATTGTGTACAGTGCTCGTTATCCATGGTTCCAATGACCGCCTGGCGGATCCACGGACGATGGACAATGAACTATAATAATGAAAGTAAATGGGAGAAAGTGCAGCGCCATCATTCTCCCCCCTCCCCTCTCCATAGAGCAGAACAGTGCTGTGTGTACAGCGCTTGTTCATGCATCTTGCAGTTCTTTCCTGATCCTTTCCAACAACAATTTTTGCATGTGCGTACTAAGCCAAAGAGCCATAAACAGACAAGGAGTTTCTCAGCACCAAGGTGAGGAAGTTGTTTTCAAACTTCTTAGTTGTTCTTAGCTTGTAGTGAGTAAGTGCTAGTTAAACAAGCTAGTGACTAAATGAAAAACTTGTTGTCTACTTCTGTCATTGGCAAAGATCGATTGTATAATGTGGCCCTAAAGCTGCACAAATATCTGAATTTAATCTTCTTAGATCTACCTAACAACGCACACTCTTTAACTAATCAAGTAGGCTATTGTTTTAGTTATCGGTAGATATGAAGAAGATTGATCAGTTAAACTGAACTGTGTATGACAAGCTTATGTCGCTTAGTGAAAAGTAAAGAGTCTCCTCATGTCAGTCTATCAAATTGTCATTTTTGAATTAGGATTTTGCAATGCAGATCTGAATGTTGTAGCTAGGCAACTTATTTATGAAAGATTACAAATAATAGAGAGTTCTAGACACGATATTGTTAAACTTCATAAATAAATCAATATTCCATATTTTCTTATGTTCTATTTGTTTCTATTTCTATAAACACAAAGTATTATACTCATTGGGCCCTGCTTTATAAGGCTAGGAAACCTAGCATTCCAGCACGTGTTGGTATGTGTAATATTTTCAAGGTGCCTTCTCTCTCCTTTTAAACCTGCTCCTCTCCTCCCCCTTTCCTCGCAACACTCGTGAAAAGACTTCCATTTTTGATTTTAACCATTACACTTGCAAATTATGCTGCTGCCTCCTCCTGCTCTTCCCCCAAACCCCTATTCTTCTTCTCTCTCAGTCTTTCTCCCTATGTCTGACTGCAGGAGAAAAGAATCTAATGATGCTGAAAATTGATTCTGAAGCGTCCTGACAATGCTGTACATCTTTCCCCCTCCTCGCCTGCCATCTTTATGGCCTCCGGCTGTAAAAGTCCCTTTTACTCCCACTGGAGAGAGGCGGATTTATACTGCTGTGCAGGCTGCAACTCTGCTCTGCTCTGCCCTATTCTGAAGCGAGGACGGAACACGTTATTCTAACATCACCTGTACCTTCCTTCATCAAGTTCTGTCAGGCACAGTGTATGCAATGCCACAGAAAGTAATGCAGGCCACAGACATTAAATAGTGGTTGGGCGTGGGACAGGGATACATTGATTGAATGGTTCTTTGTAATATATGTGCACCGAATAAACATGGATATTTTTATAACAAAAGAGACTTTATAAAAGGTCTTGGAGTCAGCCTGCTGTGCCTAGACACAATAGAGATCATCGTAAAGCAACCTTGCCTAAATGTTTATTCCTGGGAGCCTCTGGAAAGCAATAGTTCAGAATTTTAGCTTAAATAAGCCTTTAATATGGCTATCAAGTTATATCCTCTACAACCTGCAATGAAGGTCTCCACGTGTGTTATTTGTTTGCTTTTCTCTCTACTCTTTTACTTTGTATCAGTCTTTTCTAAATAAACTTTCAAAACTTTCACAGTGAGCAGAGGCTTTTGTTTTCCTTATCATAATCAATTATTTATTCTCCATAGTAGTAGCGTTTGTTACTATTTAATTAACTGTCTACTGGTCTGGTTAGACATATATCACTCAGTAAACATCTAATCTTAATATGAAGTATATTTCTATCTCTAGGTTCCAGTTGTTTCCAATAAAACAAGACCCGCTCAGTCACGTGTTCAGCATCTGGCAAGAACCATAACTGTGGAAACCAGCTATCTAACGGGTTATGGTCCTAGCTACAGCCAATGTACTAAAAGTTTCTGCAGATACAGCTCAGTTTCTAAAATAGAAAACAAAAAAGGTAAGCAAACATGATGACGACTTACAGTTTTCAGATGCCTTGTTAGCAAACAAGAACTAGGAGTACCAGTGCTGGAAGTAAAACATGAGGCAGCTGCTTATAATAGAAGGTGCATAGATATGTATACAAGAGCCCAGACCAAACCCACCTACAGATGAGAGGGCAAAAGAAGAAAAAAAAGCTGTATATCCAACAACTACAGTATTTGCTTATTATTGGGGAGAACTCAGCCGGGTGCTTCTTGTTTGTCCTTTCCCCTCCTATCCCCATAGAACAGAACCGCTCTGTGCAGTGCATGAATGTTCTAATGTTACTGGAAATGATTACTAACGATTAATGATTATAACTATGTGTGTTTATAGATCTGAAACAGCAAATCCTAACAATAAACATCACAAGTTGTGAACGCCAATCTATTCAGAGGCAGCAAAAAACTATGTTCCTGACTATCTAGAACAAAATGGTGCTGTGCTGTATAAAGAATGTATAATGCCCTATGTGTAATTTGGCATGCTGGCAGACTGACATGCTTTTTTATATGGATATAACAGCATCCCGAGAAATTATGACAGCCTGCATACCTCCAAAACTGCTTACCTGCTAAACCCAACCTAAAACACATCAAAATCATTGAAAGCATATCATGCCTACATGTTTCTAAAGAAAGAATGCAAAGGAAGGAATATTTGTTAGCTAAAGCAATTCTCAAAAGGGTTACATGATTTTGCATGCAGACATCAACCCAAATAGTGATAAAACATCTTTGTGCCAACAGGTACATCATGAACATTCAGCACCATCTGTACAACAACGCAAACAACAGAACGTCATTACATTCAAAACTGGGATCTGTTATCCTGTCAGAAGGAAGAAGCTGAACAGCCAACAACCTCCGTCCAAAAAAAATTGTGAGAACCAACAGGGCCATGTAATCTAAATGTTTATCATAAGTGGTTTGTACAGCTTCACAACTTAAGTCACCATCATGAGGAAAAAAATGCAAAAGCTACCTGTTTATAAGAAAGAAATGAGAAAAAATTGCTGCAGAAGAAGGGATAACATCTAACAACCTGTTCCAAATGTGCCAATTTACGGAATTGCCTCAAGGCAAACATGTAATGGATAGTATATATATATATATATATATATATAAGAAGTGGGGACATTGTTGCCAGGACAAGAACATGGATGTCAGGGACCATTACCACAGAGACCCCATGGAACAAGATGCCATTGTGCTTGAATATTGTGAAACTGATAAGATGATAGTAGCTAAAAAACTAGTTATATAAAAACTACTACCAATGCCAAAGATTGAGGAACTCTCAAAAGAACATAGGACTGCTATGAGAAGTAGTGGCATACTGTTTATACAGACAGATGCCACAACCTTTGTCTGTTATACTATGATTTGAAGTATATGATTAGTAGTTCTGCTGCTAGATGGTAGCGGTAGGTTTAATCCTTACACGTTATTACTTTTAGTTATCGCTTCCTCATGCCAGTGAACCACTCTCTCGGAGGAGACAAACATGTAGCTTCTCTCCTCGGTAGCTCCTTTGGGAATGAATAGGGGCAGAATTACCAGTACTGCTCACTGCTGCCAGTTGTCAAATGTGCAGTTGCTGATCTTTAAGACCCAGCTTTGTGGTGTAAGTGACCGAGTGTCTAGCAAGGTGCCAGCCGCTGGGAACCGTGCAGGGGCTGAAGGTGGGGCTGAACTTTCCCTAAGGGTTTGGCCCTGTGTATAGCAACATGTTGACAAGTAAGAGTCAAAACTGCAGCTGCTTTCCAACATATCCCCTTCTGTCAGGGTTACATGAGGAAAATAATATTAATAATAATATTATTATTATTATTATTAATAATAATAATAATAATAAACAGTATTTATATAGCACCAACCTATTACACAGCGCTGTACAAAGTCCATATTCATGTCACTAGCTGTCCCTCAAAGGGGCTCACAATTTATTGTCCCTACCATAGTCATATGTTATCATTAGAGTCAATCTTTTTTTTGAGGGGGGGAGCCAATTAACCTAACTACTTGTTTTTGTATAATATAAACTTCTTTCGAGAGGTAATGATGTCCCAAATTATTTTCGTAACCAGCATAGATAGATACAGCCCTAGGTTGCTACACTGTGAGTAGAAAAAATTCAATACCTGAAATGCCCAGTTTTCTAAAGACAAAGACTGAGTTTTATTAGATATGGCTAAAACAGAGGCTGTAGATGACTTTGAACCTGTGCATTTCATTGACAATTTTATAGCAGTTGACACATTTGGGGAATTACTAATGTGTTGTCTGAAAGTGCCATTATGAAAAGTTATATGTCACCACGCAGGGGCTGCACTTTGCCTCTTAAGGCATGACTGATCCCGTATTATGCAGAAAGACCCTCTGGTGTAGACGGTAAAGAGGCTGTCATAAAATTCTGAAGTATTTTAGGAATTCTATATCTGAAGGAAGCATTACTTCAGCAGACAAGTGATCAATCTGTGGCTTAAATGACTTCCACAATCCACAACAAATAATGAATAGGTCAGACTTTTGTTCCCACAGCGCTGAATGTAATCCTATAATCAATAAAAGTAATCAAACAAGTAAGCAAATAAAACAGTAAACAAATGTGACATGTGTAGAAGCCCCACTGGCTGCCAAAGACAACACATCCTGCAAAGTGTCAAGTGGAAGAAAAAGTCTCTGAGAGCCGATACAGCGCCTAATAAAAGCACAAAATCAGACAGATATGAGCGCCATTTACAATGACTGGGTCCTGCAGGGTTAGCATTAAAGTGATAATGATCACTTCAATGTGTCTGGAGAACTCATTACTGTATATAAAGATTTTCTGACATGTTGGAAAAGCTCTGCATGACTGATTACCAGTTATCTTCTCTTCAAATGAACCTTTAAATAGTGCATGCGACACTCGGAGCTATGAAGCAAATCACAAAGGAAATAACACCAAGTCAAATTGATATTCATTTTAAGCTTAAATGACTAGACAGATCTATCGTTGGGTGGGAGAGATCTGACCATCTATCCAAACCTTGGTGTGTCCTGCTTCAAAGACCCCAAATCAGATTTAAATCGGCTGAGGAAAAGGAACCTTGCAGACTAAACAATGATTCGGAATGGTTTCTATGGCTTTGAGACAGTGTGTCCCCCAGGCATTCTGATTAATAAGGCCCAGTAGGAGCTCAGGAAGTTCATTTTTTCCACGTCTGCCACTTAGACAGACAAGCGAGTGTTACAAAGACATATATTAGAAATGTGCTGCAGCTACTGTGCTGTATGTGATCATAAATTGCTATAACCTGCTTAATGGAGCTGCAAACTAACAAGGCATGGAGGTACATTTCATTTGACCCTTGACGACTGGTACTTCCAGCACGAACCCCACTCTGCAGATTTATAGTGTCTTTGTTCATGCATATTGGGTGTGTATTGAAGCAGACTGAGCAGACAGGAAGGGTCTGAGCACCTGCAGTACTGGAAAGAATATTTCTGTGACAATGCTAGACAGGTATTTTCAGTTGTAAAGCCCCGCACTGGAGACATATAAATAGCGAGATATGATAGAATGGTGTGCTGTAAAAATGATGTGCACAAACTACAGAACAGATGGGTGATAGAAAACAAAGCCAGTATGAACAGATCAATGATTCTGCTTCCAGCTGGAAGCTGCCAACACCATGCGTGTACTAAACACTCCACAGAACTTAAAGATCCACTGGTGAAAAAAAGAAGTATTCACATACCTGTAGGAAATTAAAATGTAATGATATTTTTTACATTAAATGTATTTATTTAAACATGTATTTATTTAAACAGGGATCAAGTGAAAGAAGCTGGGTTTTGGGAAAAAATATAACTGTCTGGTGTGCCTACAAAAAGTCATTTTTCATTCACATGGTTTAACGCATTTATGTAACTGCATAATGGGGCCATGCTTTATAAATTGTTTTTGTTGTGCGTTGTACCTAATATTTTTTGGTAACAAAGATGTCTAATAGGATATTTATTATAACAGGCTTTTATAACTAAATATTTGTTATACAGTATTACATCTGTTCGTTTATATCTGAAACTTTCCAAAAAGAGTTTTAAATAAGTTTTTTTTGTGAAACTGTGGTTTTATTAAACAATTTTTCAAATATACAAATAGAAAAAAAAAGGTCAAAATAAAGAACAAGATGAATAAAACCATATAAAGTGAGCAAAATCGATCAGGTAACAATGGGAGATATACACATAGATTAAACATTACACGGTAAAAATATCCATACAATCTTCTGTACAGAGTGATATTAGAAAAAAACATCTAAAAAAAAAACATAGTTACGCACAATATTGCTACTGGGAGTGAACACATATGCAATAATATTAAAAAAACAAAAACAACTTCATAACATCACGTTAGAGTGGACAGGAGTAATCCAGTTCCCTACATATAATGGACAGTGCAAGCAAGGTCCATAACTGCAGACAGCGGAGGTGGGCTGCTACATAATATTTGTTCAGATCTGGAGCCCCCAGTCCCCCTCTCTGAGAGCGCAAACAATATACTTAGCCAGTTCATGCCGTTTATGTGCCCAGATGAAGTTTAAAAAGCTTGCCTGTATTTTTTCATGGCCTGCACAGGTACCTTAACAGGAAGAATCTCAAACAAATACACTAACTTAGGGATAAGCATCATTTTCACAGATGCTATCCATGCCAATAACAATAGTGAATGTGTTTTCCACTTAACCAGGAGGGTGTGAAGCTCCTGAAACAGCAGAGGAAAGTTGTGTAAGTACAACTGAATATATGTAGCAGTAATCTACCTAGATAGCGAATAGAATGCTCACGCCACATAAAAGGGTAGGAATCCCGCAAAGCAGAAAGCATTCAGAGTAAGAAGTATGTCATCTGCATATAATGGAACCTTATAAGATGACCCTCGTACTGAGACTACCTGAATGTTGGGATTGACTCTGATCTTAGCAGCTAAAGGCTCATGCACAAGGCAAAGAGAAGGGGGATAGAGGGTAACCTTGTTGCGTTCCATTTTTTATAGAGAACATTGTGGAAGATGCATTTGGGAGTTTGATGGAGGCTGTAGGACACCTGTATAGAGACTTGACTGACCGAACAGTGGGCCCTGAAAAACCCATTCTATAAAGTGTGCAGAACATGAAAAGCCAACTGAGGCAGTAAAACGCCTTCTCTGCATCCAAGCTGAGGACTAATAATGGGGTCCTACATTTGTTGAGAATGTCAATATCATTGATTACCCTCCTGGTGTTATCACTTGCATGAGGGTTAAAACCTTTTTGATCCCCGTGTACGAGGTACGGGAAAAATATGGATAACCTATTCACCAGGAGCTTCATATACATTTTCAGATCCAAGTTCAACAATACTATGGGCCTATAATTCGTACAATCCATCGGATCCTTGCCTGGTTTGGGTATAACGGTGATATGAAAGCATAGCATAGAGGAAGGTGTTGGCTTTCCTTTCATAAAATCATTGAACAATTCCACCAAATATGGAAGTAGGTCAGGCAAGAAGGTTTTGTAGTAAAGGTATGGCAAACCGTCCAGGCCAGGGGCTTTATTAGATGGTAGTTGAGATATCACCTTAGATATTTCTTCCTCCGTGATGGAGCTGTTAAGCTGCCCAAGATATTCCTTCTTAAACTGAGGCAAGTCCAATTCTGGAATCTATTTTTGTCTGCAAGGATGGCCCAAGGGAGCCCCGAGCTTGATCCACCGTTTGGTAAAGCTGGGTATAAAATGTTTCAAACCAAAACGCTATATGGGACGGATCATATCTCACTAACCCCTAATTATTCCCGATTGGCAAGGGGGAGGGGGTAATTTTGTGCTTCCCCCATTTACCATCCCAAAGCCTAACCGGCCTAATAACCTTTGTGATAAAATAATTGACCAGTACGCTGCATCATCCAGCTGACCTTCCTCAGCTCCAGAGCCCGCAATTTAAAAAAGGAGGGAGGTCCCCTCTCTCAGGAGGCCCAGCGACAGTCTACGAGCAAGTTTTTCCTCTTCAGTGTGCAACCCTTGCACTGTGAGGACACATTGTAAGTTAGAATCCAATTTAATGCGTGAACTCAGCACTGCACTGTGTCCCTTAACGACCACCTAACGGGCCTCCCAGTGTCTGGAAGTATGCGCTACTGAGCCCTTATTTCCATTAAAATATTGTTCTATACCAGCAGCGAGGGTTGATTTGGTGTCCGCATTTTTGAGGAGATTAACGCTTTTTGCATGGAAAATCCATACAGTCCGTCTCACACTCGGCATTATCGCTAGGAGGATAATAGTGTTTTTTAAATAATTATTATCATTTAACATGTTTATTTCACAACAATAATTATAGAATGTATAATAGAGCGTAGAATACATATTTTTGGCTTGAAATGTATTTTTACCTGTTAGAATTTGAATGGGAAAGTAAAAAAATTTGTTATGGTATAGGGAAAATTCAGAAATTTTAATTGTACTTGAACAGTACAGCAGTGCACTTCCTGTTAAGTGAGGTGCCTGGACACTCATGTACTAGAAACACACAATGTACATTTTTAGTGTGAGATAAAAGGCACTGCTGTCTCCGATTTGGAATTATATTTACCACTAAATACGGTGCTGATCACTGTTCTACTTGCTTGGAGAATTTAAGATGAGGAAGTAATATTCTGATCTCTACACCAATCACAAAGTTCTCTTTGCTGCAATATGCAAATAAAACTCAGTGGGATACTGCAGCCCACATTTTATAAATGGGACATTGAGTCACAAAATGTCTATGGAACACCAGAAGATGCCACCATCCCAGGTTTGTTGAGGGTTGAAGGTGTTTCACTGATTTAAAAGCCTCTTCTGATCACCAGAACCCCATTTATAATTCCAAGCTGGTGCATAAATGCTGAGCAGTTGGCAGGTCTATGGCCATATATAATAACCAAGACCTGCCAGGGACTTGAAGCTGTCAGAGCTTCAAAGAAAACATACACAGAATACTAAACATTCACATGTATTTGTAAAGAGTGTTAAAGTGTCTTGTATTTGTTTTTATCGATTTTTTATTCTTGCTCTGCTCAAAGATAATTAGAGGATTATACTGCTGTCAGCAAAGGGGCTAAGGTAACATTTAAGTTGTTCTGGTTCACTTTAATAAAGCCTATTAGGAAGCCTGCAGACCATTAAGACTAATATGTGAGATGTCCACAGAGCTTAGCCCAACATCTCACACACAATGTTCTGAACTTTGAGTCGTCATTAATGGCAGAAAAGCTTAATTTGGCGCACAGGGACTAGCTGACCGCTAGCTGTCTCTCGTCCTCTGCACAGTCTTGGTCTTTGTTAGTTTTAATGTATCTGAAACTACATGGGTGTACTATCTTTGTGATAATTGTAGGTGGGTGATGGAGGGGAGTTTAGACACAATCATGTTTCTGATGGTAAAACTGACAAAGTGCATCGCTAAGCTGTCAAAGGTAACAGGGAAAATGCTTCCCGGGAGAATCCACATATGAGACAAAAGGTTGAGATACAATAACTGGACAGCATCTGAAACTGTGGCTGCCTTCTGCCAAGCTGTACAATTAAAGATTGGCGATATATGAGATGATCTCTTACGGAGAAAATGAAACATAGCCCATTGTAGACCACCCAATAAAAGTTCTGTTTGTAAAATTCTTAAGCAGGGAAAGTATGGAAAATCTCTGTACTTCCTAATGAGAACATTGTGTACATATTATCACTCAACAATCAACCCTAACTCTACCAAAACCCACTTCCCACATATAGGTCATAAGGCTTGCAAATCTGGAAAGTATACAGGCACCCCAAAGCTGAACTCTGGGCAAAAAGTTGAAGTACATATATGCAAAATATCTAACCAGCCAAACAGCTTGAAATTCTGTTCATACAGTCTTTCAATCCACACATTTCTACCAGATAGAAAAACCAGGCCTGTGACCTCAAGTTATGCGTTTTCAGTCAGTAATTTAACTTCAATCTGCCCACCGAGTAATAAAAGAAAAATGTTATTTATCCCCTACCTATTGTGTGATTTTCCCCCACCTCCTAGATTGTAAACTCTTCGGACAGGGTCCTCCCTTCCTCCTGTGTCACTCTCTGTATCGGTCTGTCATTTGCATCCCCTATTTAATATACAGTGTTGTGCAATATGTTGGTGCTATATAAATCCTGTTTAACAATTAATACTACTGTGCATTTCAGTACTATCGCCAGTCTCCCAAGTCTTCTGCAATGTCACTATATTGACATATATTTACATGTATATCCATGTGAAAATCAGCTGCAACGCAAAATGGATACAGTTTTTGTATGCTAAACTCTGGCTACTATCAATGGAATCACAACATCTGGGCACCTGGACCATTAAACATGGGCAAATTACCTGCTGAATATAAAGGGACACAGTAATCACCAATATGCTGGAACACCTACTTCTGACCACTGCACTCTGCAAGCTTTAAATGTGTGATTTAAAGTCCTGATCCCTGCACTCTAACCACCACCCTAGTTCCATATTCTAGAAACTACTCTAAGATCTTGTGCCTCTAACCCTTTCGTGACCAAGTAGAGTTGAAACATGTAAATGCAGGACATGGGAGTGTAGCTGTTAACAGCAGCAGAGTATAGAACTGCACACTTTCACAACACTAAACTATGTACACTATATGTAATGTTGTACGTTACACACTCCTTTCAACCACTGTACCCTATATGCCATATATTTATCATTATTGAGTATTCACACAGTGCCAAAAATAAAGATTTTTATTGATGGATTGTCCAAAGTTTAGGCCTAGTAATATGAATACCTTTATATATTATTCAATGGGAATTATACGTTTGCACTGTTAATGTTAATCAGAGGCTTTAACAATCTTACTAAGATTAGAACTCAGCAAACTAGACCCTGCCCCAAAGAGCTCAAATTCAAGCTCCTGTGCTTTGCCTTCAAACCCCTCCACAGTTCTTGTCCCACTTACCTTTCTGACCTGGTAGAAAAATACTCCCCTAGCCGCTCTCTTCGCTCCTCCAATGAGGACCTGCTAATGACTTCCTCACTCATAAACCTCATCACACGCATGGCTTCAAGACTTTTCTAGAAGTGCCCCGACTCTCTGGAATGGTCTTCCTTGTTCATTCGGGTTCCTCCTACTTTCTGCTCCTTTAAAAGAGCACTCAAAACCCATTTTTTCAAACTTGCCTAGCCGTCTTCTCCTGTGTCTTAAAACCCCCCACTACTCACCGACCAATCCATATCCACCCTGCTATTGTATGCTGCCTCCTTCCCTCTTAGATTGTAAGCTTTTCAGAACAGGGTCCTCTCCTCCTCCTGTGTCACTGTCTGTATCTGTCTATCTGTCTGTCATTTACAACCCCTATTTAATATGCAGCGCTGCATAATATGTTGGCACTGTAATAATACTGTTTATTAATAATATTTTTTTATTTTTTATATTTATAATATATTTTAATAGTGATAATAATATTAAAATTAATAATAATAAATATTAATATTTTTTATATATAAAAAAATTAAATAATAATATTTTGTATATGTATAGATATTCAACTTACAGAGTCCGAGTTGTCCTCAGGCAACGGTTGTAGCTGGCATGCAATGGGTGCTGGCTGATTGATCACCACCTTCGCAGACTCAGGAAGAAACATTGGCACGATAGACGAGATCACTGTAAAGGGGTCTTCATGCATAGGAAATTTGCTGTTTTCAGAAGACTCCTCATCCGATTCTGGAAGACTTACTGAAAAAACAGAAATGCATGTGTAACGTAGAAAAATAATGGGCTCAATGATTCTGATTGGTAGCTCTAGACAACATCAGCTGAGTATTGGCTGTGCACATGTAACAGCAGAACTGCAATGTCTAACAACGCAAAGCACTATTCGTCCCTTATTATTTTAAGCTGTAGGGGGGTGGTGGCCCCTGTATTGTGCCGGGTAGTTATTGAAAGGTGCCAGGTGGTGCACCCGGCTAAAATAGGGGAGAAAACTGACAAAGGATAGCAAAGCTTACAAAGATAGTAAGTAGCCAATATGTTTTAGCATTTTTTCAAGCAGCATGTCTCTAAACATAGTCACAGATGTTACTATTTTCTATGCCACAATGTAAGTAGAATGGCTGTTGATAGGGAATGTCTAAATATTGACAACAGAATTGTTTTTCAATTATCCATTTATTATGCATGTGCCATACTAAAGAGGGATCCGTCATTACCTTGGACTTAAAAGAAGAGGGGCACACGGCAGGTTCCCTTTCATGGGCAGCACAGACAGCTTCTAAAGGTTAACAAAAGTTAACGATCAGGATTAAGTGTACCGTTATGATGGTGGTCAGTTTGCCCTCTGTTTTGGTGGGAAGTGTACACTGTTACACTGACAGTGTGCCTTTTACACTGGCAATCAGTTTGTCCCTTTACATTTTTGTTCAATTTGCCCCTATTTTTGCTTTGCATACTATAATTATATTGTTCTCTTTTTACTTTAGTGCTCGTTCATTATTGTCCATTTTTGTTGGTGGTCAGTCCTTGAGATAAGAAGTTTTCCTGCTGGAATCATGTTTATTGTTTCCTGGTTATAAACAGCCACTTGGTATGCCTGGCAGGGCACTTTATCTGCCCAGCAGTCATTACAATAACAAGAAAGGTCAGGGAAGCAGAACACTTAAGCTAGGTACACACGTGCAATAATTGTTGTTAGAAAACATTTGACTAACGATTATGCATGATTATTTTGAACGATCGTATTGTGCACAATTCTGTACATGCTGTAACGATACGATCATTCAAATATAATCCACTAATTATGTACACATGCTAGATCCGATCGTTTGAACGATGCAGAAAGTGTACTGCAAAACTATCCACAATCACTGAAGGACCGGACACACAATTGCAAACAATCGTCGCCCAATCGGATCCGCCGGGACGGTCGTTCGTTTCCAGTGACAATCCTCGTTCATCTGTGTTGTTGTGCACTTAACAATTATCGGATGAACGGTTGTTAGTGATTAGTTTCCAACGATAATTATTGCACGTCTGTACGCAGATTTAGGTTTATTGACCTGCCAGACAAGACAACACTGAGGGTGGTCGTGACTGCACATGCAACTCCTTTCTTGTACCTATGGCTGACCTAAAGATTTAACACAGATTCAATGTGATGTATTCAGCACTGTCCTGTTCGCAATAACACAGAGAATTTTAGCTGAAGAAGGCGCGAATGGGAAAGTTTACCCTCCCTAATACTTCATGGAAAGCATTACTGCTTCATTAAGTGCTCTAGCATGATTAAAAAAAACACATAGCAAACAGTATGAAGAGTGAAGTACATGTAATTTTATTTTTTACAAAACTTTAGTACTTCTGGGAAGCAAGTATTTTTCATAGTGTCAAACGAAAAGCCATACATGGCACTAGGTTCACCTGCTGACTTTTTTTTAACATACTGTGAGTTCCAGAACTAAACTTTGGTAGGAGAAGACATACCTAATCCAGGATTGCTTTCTTCTCTATCCAATTTGTCTTCTCTCCATTTTTCATCAGCAAAATTATCTAGCCGTTCCTCCAGTCTCTTCATATACTGCATCAACTCCTGTGGAATAAATACAAGTAAACTTTACATTCCATTCTATACTGTTATGTGCACCTCAACACAAATGACTGCCTCCTTAAACAGCTTCTCCTTCTTTGTTTTACTGGCCTCTGCAAAGCATAAATTTAATGATGTATTAATGAATGGAGAGCTACACTAATTCTAGTTATTTATTTGGATGTAGTTCAGTTCTAAAGAATATGTCAGGGAGTGTTGAACTCCTTAGTATAGTTTGAACATTTGTTATATGCTCTGCTGAAAATATATTTATGATTTATACAATAAACATAATAATAAAAAGTCATAATTACATCAATAATTGTACTTAGGCTAGGTACACACGTCAATCATTCTCATCCAATAATCGCCTCAGGGCTGATATTGGACAAGAATCTGGCATGTGTACAGCACTCGTCATTCATGGATCCGTCCTGGTGGATCCACAAACGTCAAAAGATTGTATTGGAAGTAAAGGGGAGAGAGAGCGCAGCCGGGTGCCGCGCTATCATTAACCCCCCTCCCCACTCCCCACTCCGTACAGCAGAAAGGCGCTATATGTACAGTGCTCCTTCATGCATTGTTCAGTCTTTTGTCGTTGGAAAGGATCATGAAAAATTATTTCCAACAACAATTATTGCACGTGTATATGCAGCTGGTAAATAATGCTGGAAAAAAAATGCAGGCTCAGAACATCAGTTCCCCTGAGCTCTACATTGGTTCAGCAGAATCATTATTTACTTCTATTAGGCTAGCTGTTTTGTTATAAAAACTCTTTAACACCAACACATTTTATTCCTGTAAATGAAATTGTAATTTAATTCAGGAAAAACATGCAATACTGTAGTCCATTAGAGGTTTTGCAGTTAAAGATTGTAAGCTCTTCGGGGCAAGGTCCTCTCTCCTTCTGTGTCACTGTCTGTATTCGTCTGTCATTTGCAACCCATATTTAATGTACAGCGCTGCGTAATATGTTGGCGCTATAAAAATCCTGTTTATTAATATTAATAATAAAGCTGATCTCCAGGCATATAAAAAGACACTCATTGATGAAAGTCTATGTTCACTAAATCATATTTAAATGTTTTTTAATGAAAGAAAAGTACCTTTATTTGATTTGGTATCAGGCGCTTGTAATCTCTAAAAGCAGGACTGGGAGAGGAAAAAGCAGCTTCTATATAATTTACTTCATCTTTTTCATTTGGATGCACTATGCCTAAAGCTACATTTTAATATTTTCAAAACATAAATTATATATGGGGACACTAAACTAAAAATAAATCTATTTTAGGAACAAGTATCATGTTAGTGTTTAGTGATAAATGTCTCAATCATTAAAAAGACTGACATGATAGACCTAGAGGAACAGACCTAGGAGAGAAAGGAAGATGAGGAACAATATACAGTGCTAACCTGTATAATAAGTGATATGCTTGTACAGAACGCAATGAGCTGGCTCATGTCTTACCTGGTTTTCTTCTCTTAGTTGTTCCTTTTCCATCTGTGCAACTTTTAGAGCTGATTTCAACTCGCTTAACTCGCGCCTGCTTTCTGACAACTGAACCTGTACAGATTGATAAAAAAAATTAATTATACAAATACAAAAAAGCCACAGACTGTCTGGCGTCTTCTATTTTTTTATTATTTATTATATTTTATTTTTCCATTTTTTGTCACAGTTGTTATATCAGAGCTTGCCACACACTATGAAGGAAATAAAAAAAGGGTTTGGATTAACATGCAGCTGCTTCTTCTCATCAGACAAGGTTTAGATCTCAGAGGTTTGCTGCTCATATTATAAATATACATACATACATACAACATACTGTTTTGGAAACCTTTTTTTGTTTCATATTCCTTCATTATACTATGATGCCGGTCACCCCAGCACAGAGATCACGGTAATTCTCTAGGGACTTTAAGTAAAAATAAATGTTTTAACCAGAGGTTTATTGGTATATGTTTCAATGCAATCATTGTATTTATTAAAATGTTGATATTTTTTCATATTAATGTATTTATATGTTCCTATTGTTTTGTAGCATTTCTGTTTAGTTTACCCTGGAAAAAAAGAAAAAAGGTGATCAGAAATCTTCTAATGTGGAAATCTGTTCTTGCTTTGAAAATAGTCCCACTCACATCCTATATTGATCCTGGGACAGGAAGTGAGGAGAATGTTTTGAAACAGAATCTAACTGCCAGGCTAAGCGTAAACTTTGCAATAGGTTTGATCTATTGTACAATTATACAATATTTTTAATCAATATTTTGGAAAAATGTTGACTGAAAATAAATCAGTGTTTTTATTTTTGCTGATTAGTAACCAACCAATTGGCATCCAAACCACTTATAGTGTTGAAATTATTATTTTAAATATACATAATGTAGGGGGTAGAGAGAAGTATTAAAACATTTGGACTTTCTATGTACATTCTATTAACGTGAATAGGGGACAGGGATACTCTGTATGGGATTTAGCATATTCAGTATATAATCCTTGGGGCTTGGGTGGCTGTTTAATGTGTGGATCCAATTTTGTCCTATATAACTGATTTTATTAGAGTTTCTCAGTCATCCTCAAGACTCCATTGGAACCAAATGCCTTCAACTTGCTGAAGAAAGTCAAAAGAGTCCAATGTCGAAATATCAGATATCTCTGATCATGCTGATCTCAAAAGGCTTTTATTAGTTAACTTTTGTGTACTGTAACAAGGACATTTTGTATACCATTCTGGCATTTTTGGGGGTTAATTTGGTAGCTCAATAACAAAAAATAATTTCTTACTGTTAGTACATAGGAAATTTTTTAATGTTTTTTACTTTTACTTTGAATGTGGTTTGAATTATTTTGTTTTTGGGAATTTTACATTTATAAGAGAAACAAATAAAAATGTAATACAGTTTGCTCTCTTCATGTTATATGATGGATATGGAACTGGTGTTTTTCTTTTTGCTATTCTAAACTTGCAATTAGATATTATAGTAAAATTGAGATCTTTAATCAAAGAAGTTGATGTTACCTCAAATTGATCACAAATTAATTATCAATTGAACTCAATTATAATTACAATGAGAGAAAAAACATGATGTATGTCTAGAATTAGTAACCTAACCTCAGTATCAGTTATCATACCCTGACAGGACAGATGTCTGTTACCTGACACGCATCTTTCTCCTGGTTTAGTTTGCACTGAAGATTCTGTCGCTGGTTCCTCTCTTCTTGTAGATTGCTTTCCAAAGTCAGTTTTTCTGCTTTCATAATCACAATCTGTTCTCTTTTGGCCTACAATAAAAATAAAATCTTAAGTGAACCTTTATAAGATTATTTTGCGAGCAGTGGTCGAGTGGCTGTGCTTAAAAGCTGCCCATTCAAGCCTTGCTGGCTTGATTGTTGGCAGCTCCTACAGCTTTGATGTCTAAATGGACTTTAGAAGTGGAAATTATAAAAGAAACTGCACTTCCCCGATATATATATGATGTCAGAACACTGCCTACCCACACTGTAAAGAGGGACTAAATGGAGGCTCAGCAGTCACAATAACATCAAAAAACAACAAATAAAAGTATGCATGTGTTCAGTTACAAAATGCTATTGGCATAATTTTAATATTAATTTGTAGATGTGGGTTTACATATATGGTAAAGTGTATGATGTTAGGTTAAAACTTTTTTTTTGTTTTGGATAGAATTGGTAAAATGTAGAACCTCTGTCAGTACCTTACTAAGAGGTATGCAAAACAAGCAACAAGAAAATATGTCTAAGAAAAAAAACTCATAACCCACTAAATTATTGGAGGTGGATATTTTATGCAACATATCAAAATGCACCATGTCTACCTCAATGCTTTGGTTCAGTGCTGTCTTCTCTTGCCACCACTGTCCCATTCCTTCTTTATATCTGAAACTTAAGTCAGACACTTTGAGGGCAAGGTCTGCTGACTCAAGGCGGCTTTTGTGCAGGTCAGAGATGGTGCGATCCCGCAAAGAAGCGGTTGAAGCTAACTCCTCAATTAACAGTTTTACTTTCTGCTGATTACTTGAAAGCATGTCCTGTGTGCGCCGCAGCTTCTCACGCAGAATATCAATCTGTAACTACATAAACACAGGCCACCAAGTTATCATGGCACCAAAAGCTCTGATATTTCAATTAATAATATAAATTATAAAAAAGTTAAAAGTTACATGTCCACTGATATGATTTTTCCCTATTACAAGAAAATATTAACAATTAGAAAATACACTTTTAGAACCCAGTGGGCTGGGTCTCCAGTGGTCCATCAAGCCCCTGTATGGTTCCCCAATGAACACTCGAGTTCCCTAAAAAGCATTTTTGTTTGGAGTACTGTGCAGGGGAAGTGCTTGACCGCAGGAGACCTGTACCCAGTTTATTTTACTTGGAAATGTCCAACTAAATTCTATATTCACAAGGGATGGGGCAGAAAAAAGTTACTCCTGTAGTCTAAAGTTACTTATCATCAGTGGAACAATTAATGTTCATGTCAAGTTAAAAAAAAAAAAAAAAAAGTACCTGCTAAGGTCTGGGTGACTAGAAATAAACAACAAAAACACAATTATTACCACTAGGTAATTAGGAAACTGTACATACCTTGGAGCGCCCATTCTCAGAAGCAGCCTCTGCAAGTCGCTGTTTTAGCTCCTCCTTATCCACTTCAAGTGACTCCTTTATTGTCTTCAGACTGTTTAAGTATTTAAAAAATACATTTTACACTTTGAGTGCAGTGTATCTTATGCAATTGTGGCCATAAACAATATATTTGGTTAAATAATTGGTTTCAACTGAGGTACCGGAACAAATCAAAATGTTTTGTGTATAAAGGGTGACAACATGAAAAAATCAAACATTTAGTAATAAACATGAACACAAAAAAAAAGTAATTTAATAGGGTCTTTTAGGTCTGTATACAGCCTTTAACGGATCAAAAATATTCTATAGGGTGATGTTGGCTCTGAAAATATCTGCAGTGCACACACTATAATACAGTATGTTTAATGCAATTCACAATTAGAAAAAGCAAAAGAACACCACATCCACACAGCTCTATATACAGGAACTGCTATATACAGATTGGATCTCAACTAATATATCAT
>NC_092858.1:33982009-33986017 GCF_032062135.1 Pyxicephalus adspersus
ATTTGACATTTCTGGTAGTGATGGACGCCATCAGTTGTGCATTGTAGATTCATCCACTGATCACTACATGACTGCAGGACAAGGTAGAAAGAACTGCAGAGCACAG
Source organism: Pyxicephalus adspersus (assembly GCF_032062135.1). Lineage (NCBI taxonomy): Eukaryota > Metazoa > Chordata > Amphibia > Anura > Pyxicephalidae > Pyxicephalus > Pyxicephalus adspersus. The sequence continues at coordinate 33,982,116 of NC_092858.1, forward strand.
TGGGGTCCAAGCATCTGACACACTAGAAGTGCTACTTTCTGGCATCTGCTTGGGGACCTATAAGTTACAACCAAAAAGATGGTGGTAGTGGCAGAGCCTGTACAGTACTTAAAAATGGCACTTATAGGGTGTATACTTGCACATTAAGGCAAACGCCTACCCGGCAGTGAAGATCTGCATTAAAGCATTACCCCAGCTGCTAAAATTGGTAGTTATCACATGCTCTGTGAGATGAATGCTACACTACTATAAGTAGCAAGGTAAATCATAGCTGTCCCAGCAAGTCAGAGGACATGCAGGTGCCTCTACCTAATTTCTTTGAAGAACTACTCCCTGTAATAATTCAGTTACCTGCAGGAAATCAGATTTCGGTACAACCAAAATCATGTCCAGAGAGGCCTCCTCATCCTCCAGAGTGACCAGGTCTTCCATTGGTCGTGGTTCACTGATTGCAAAGGGTTCACTAATCCCTTTCACAGTTCCATGCTGATCCACATAGTGAAACTGGTACTGCTGTTCACCGGGACGTGGAAGATAGTAAGCTACAAGAAATATGGAAAACATTTAATTATATTCCTATAAATGCTGCAACATCTTATGTAAAGCTGACCGTGTGACACACTGACAATATTCCTGCTGGCAAGCAATGCATGATTTTCATTTTTGCTTCTACCTACTTTTTGTCAGGTGTATTTATTATCACAAATGAACACAAAAGTAATCAGGTCCAAAACAAATTATTCCTCATTACAATCTTTGTACCAATGTGAACAGACCAGGTTATAATAATTGCATTTTAAAGCATATAATATATACAAAATGTGCAGCGTAGTTTGCCATCGAATGCATGATTACACTTTCAAGGATCTGAACATTCACTCTAAAATTAAAATAACTGTGCATTCTATTATGGAATGTTTTCCCATTCAAAAGGTCCCTTTCACACCTTCCCATCAGAAAAAAACACAGGAGCATATAGTATTTCTTTTTACTTTTTGCTTTTCTGTCATGTGACTTGAATAATTAACATATTAAAGCACATGTTGCGTTTTAGTGTGTTTTCATGCAATCTTATCAAACTCAACAAGGTTGCAGCAAGTTTTTAGAATGCTGTAATCATGTGTATTAGCCTAAATATAACACAAGGTGTGATGGGTCTTTAATTTTTTTTTTTTAAATCAACTCTGACTCTTCAGTTTGTGACACCAGAGTCAGAGGACTCTGAAGAAGATAGCACTGCCTTGGCATCTGCCTTATGACATACACTGTCTTCAAGCCAACAAAAGGACAAAACATTAATAAATAAAATACCTATCAAGATCTATTCGTTCCTCCAATCAAAAGGGTTTTGTCATTTGACAACATTTTAAACTCTTGTAACTTTAAAAGAGTACTATATGTAAAAAATGAGTGTCCTCTTAACCTCGATCCCCTGAGCTAACATAACCCAGCCTCCCCTTTTACAGACCCGAGGTGAATCCCACGTGGCTGTCAGCAGCTGACAACAGCATTTGCACATTTGACAACTGGCAGCAGTAAGCAGTACTGTATAGCTCACTGACATCCCCACTGACTCTCCTCAAGGGGTTGCCACAGGAAGAAGCATCCTTCCCGAGGCAGAGGTTCACTGGCATGAGGAAGTGGTTACCAGTGTGGCTAGTCTGAACATAGCCCAATATTTACAGAGATCCGATGGGCTGCAGCACTCTGGGTTTGTGTATATCTGCTGCCACCACAAAGTAGTTGTGCCCACACATTACAAATGGCTATGGGATGTAACGCAGGCACAACTATAGGGTAAGAATGTTGTGCTACTGTAACACATATGATAATTTAGATGACGCACAGCGCCTGGTACACTTAAAATGCTGTTCAAGTGGAGAAGTGTATCATGCTTTACAATGATCCAAAACTTCTACACATGAGCCCTAAATCCAATATTTTAGATTGCACACTGTAAGACGTTTTTCTTTCAGAGAAAAAATGTGTTGGTAAGAAATATGCCATGCCATGCAACTAATGTTGCACTACCAGTACCAGGAGTATGTAGGTTTATCCTAACTGATTTTTCTGGATAAATGACAAACCTTGAAACTGCACACTGCAGCGAGTTACTGATTCATCCCCAGAGGATTCTGAAGAGGCTGCCCAGACAAAGGTTTCATAGTCATGTACAGAGGAGCTGCTTACCTGCCATAAAACAAGGACATTTTGTAAGAACAGTGTAAAAATAGCATAGCAATAGCAAACATATGGATTTATTTTACCTAACCTCAACATATTAGGATGACATTTGGCTGGTTACAGTTCCAGGAGTCTCTATCCCTGGATCCTAACTATAAAAATGTATGGGAATTACTGAAGCTTGCTGATTGTGGGGATGCCCCTTGACAATTGGATTGAATAAGGTACTTGTAAGCTATAAAATTGTATTACAAAACCCATAACCCTTTCCCTGACCCTTCCTTTACTATCCTCATGATTTTTCCCCTATCTATGTTTGTTCTACCTCTTTCCCTTTTTCTGTTTTTATGTATGATGATGAATATATATACAGTTCAAGACTGTTCAATATTGGTTTTCATTGATACTGGAATTCTATGTTATTAATGTCTGTTATGCGTAATAATTTTGAAAATGACAATAAAATATATATTTTTTAAAAAAGATGACATTTGGCAATCTAGGGGACTAAATGGTCTGACAGGCCACCGGTGATAACAACTGAGCTTATCCTGGCAACTAATGGATTGTATAAGCGGGTCACTTCAATGCAAAAACAGAATCACCTTCCCTACACCCCAAAATTCCTCTATTAACGTGAACCTCTTCAAGTAGTTGTCAAATAGTTAGATACAATTCAATATCTAAGAGGCAGTCACTCGTTAGTCTTTTGGAATCTATGTCCTTTTTTTTTTGTCATCTGGAGGATTTTCTATTTACTTCTTGTCACTGGAACTTCCAACAGATCTACATTAGCAATTAAACTTTTCAATAGAGTGGAAGAAAAGTACAGTTGATGCTCAAAACACATCAGATATTTTCTTTCTACCACACAATAAATGGGAACTATTTTGCTAGTTCATTTATAAAAACATAGACTCATTTCCTTACTTTGAAGATACCAATCCAGTCCCTGTTGGAGCCCTTCATGCCAGCTGGCAGAGTATAGTGACATTCCACATTGGCCCTGGGAACATAGGTGTGAGCCACATTCAGGAAACGGACAGGATGTGAGCTGGCCTCCATGATAGTCAGTTGTTTCAGTCTAAAAATGAGAAGAGATACGGATATTATTGTTATAGTGTAGAGAGGACAAATCAATCACTGAATTATATCCTTATGTACGGCTGTGTGTGCCTATCACACCTTTATTACGGCTAGGAGTAGACATTTCCCAGTGTATTTATTTGTGCCGCACATAACAATGGTGTTGAAAATGGTAGAATCCTTTTCCATTTTACAACAGTTCTACAGCGAGTATCTCCCTGCCAATAGACCTTTTATAAAGTATTCTGCAAAACAAAAAAAGATCTTCTTTCAAATTACTGTTTGCATTACTAGCACTCAAAGTGACAATTGGCTGGTATGTATTGTTGGCAGGGCTAGGGGTCAGTGCCCTGTGGGAATTTAGTTATAAACATCATTACATACTGGTGCTCTAGAATAAAATATCATCACAGGGCCGTGGAAAAACAATGCTTCCTGCTGATTACCTCACCAGAATATATAAGAGTTCCTATTCTGGGTTAATGAAAGACAATATAAGGTATTTTTTTTTTGAAACTGAGTTTTTATTAAAATTTTTTTTTACAAATACAACAAAAGAAACAAAACAAAAAGAACATGGACAAGAACACAGCATACAGGAGCATTAGCAACATATTACCAAAACCAAAAGG
>NC_092858.1:33987826-33989767 GCF_032062135.1 Pyxicephalus adspersus
TATCATTATATGCCAATAAGTTATATGTTGGATGAGGGCAAATGTAAGCAGTACGGGGGAGGGTACATTTAAACTTCAACATTCTCCAAAAAATAGATCAGTATCAAATATAATTACATCCAATACAGTAACAAAAATGAACAGTGCAAAAAGCTTATTTATTAATGTCAGGCAGATGAAGACGGTTGGATATGATGGCATGATAGATATGATGGATAGATACGATGGCAAGATGTGACCTTCTTCATGCACTGGTACATTGTGTTCTGCAGAAACAAAATTTAATAAAATGGCAAAGGAGATGGTGGAAGAAATGAGCGATGTTGTAGACATTTCTGTCCCTCAAGGGAGGAGCCATATTGATTGAAATGGATGATTTTCCCAAAATATGTTCCCCTAATATCAGCTAGAACTCCCTGGCTACTTTTGGGTGGTTAGTGAAAAGTTGGGTCACAATATGGGGGCTGCCACTCACCTACAATTCTGGGTTCAACACTGAAACCTCTAGCAACCTTTGGACGAACCCTGGTTGGGAAAATCTGCTGTAGGCAAGGGTACTGTAACTAACCATATGAGTTACAAAAGCAGGAAGGCCTGCCTTCTTCTTTCTTTCACAGAGCAGCACCTGCCTGAGAAGAATGTCACCAGCCCTAAACTGCCCAATGATTGGGGGGGGTTGGATTGCAGAGCAAATGCAAATACTGACAAAAAGGAAAAATTTGCATAGGACATTTCTTTCTATTAACCAGCAGAGACACCACACTGAATGCATATTCCTTGTACTGAAAACTAAAGCTGTGCAAATTTCAGTTTTTAATCCATTTTCCCCTAATAATTGTGGGAATTATGTGCACAGTGTCCAGTAGATGAACCATCCTGATCTAAACTTTTTTATCTTCCCTTTATAACATGAGAGATAAAGTGTTTTCAGTAAGAGTATCACTCTCCAGTGCAGGATTATCCTGTAACAAATCCTCACCAACATATGTCCGTTTCTATCGTTTATGTTTTATTAGTCTCTATATAAAAATAAGATAATGGAAGCATGCATATTCAATGCAGCAACTCTGCCAGGGGGTGCATGCCACTTGGATAATATCCAGCTCTCATAGGGACATATTAAATATATTCCATTGCTTTACAGCACCGGTGCCCTAAACACTAACAGCTGTTTTTAGTAGTCACTTAGAATAAGCTTTGTAATTAACTGTATTGTTCATAAATAATGGAATTAAAAGGCACATAACATCTTTTAATTACATTTTATTCACTCAAATCTGATAGACAAGAAGAATATAAAATATAAATCCAAAAGAAAGAGTATGAAAGTGAAGTAACAATGAGAAGGCTGTATTCAGATTTGTGAATAGCAGCAATGCAAGGTAAAACAGACATTTACTGAGCACTAACACAGTGGTATTCATTTTCAATGGCATTCTATTGCACAGTAATGCACCTGCCCTTTAGCTTAGCTTTAGCACAGCATGAAGCGCCGATCACAATCCGCATTGTGTTGCGCTGTTGTGAAAAAAAAATTTGCAAGTTTTCGGCTTATTCAATATTAGTAGATTGTCTGACCACAATGAATGTTATCATGCCAAACAACAAAGACCAACATTCATCAGAACAAATAACATGGAGTATGCTTTCATTACAAAGCCTGGAGTATAATACCAACAAGTGGGAAAAAGTTTGACATCAGGCAGGTCCCCATTGCAGAGAGGGACAGGCGATGTTTACCTGCCTGAATGCATGCCCTTTGTGTTTGCTGGCAGGGATACCTGGAGAACCCAGTTTCTCTTGCGGGGGCTGGGACCTAATGAATTCTTGGGTGCCTGCGCGGGAGCTACGTCATTCTGGACCAACCAATAGAAAGCCGAAGATTGGGAAGGGAGGAAGGAAAGAAGGGATAGGAGGAAGGGAGGAAGGAAAGAAGGGATA
>NC_092858.1:33990515-34010442 GCF_032062135.1 Pyxicephalus adspersus
AAGGAAAGAATGGATAGGAGGAAGGGAGGAAGGAAAGAAGGGATAGACAATCCACAGCAAATTCACATACAAAAGAGCCCTTTACCCTCTATCCATGTTGGACTCATTTTTACACATGATCAAATGTACCACCCACAAAAAAAAAATAAAAATAAATTTATATATATTTACACACACATATATAATAAAAAGAAACCCATAAAAAAGATGGTAGACACTGGCTTTACTTCTCTTCTCTGTGTGTTGACCCACCAGACCCGTGGGTTCTGTGAAACTCTAGTGGTCCACCATAGGACCTCTCAGGGTCAGTTACAGACACCAATGATATTTTTGGCTATCTGTAACAGTGATATTCTTTCCAATATGTTCTTCCCTATTCCCAACGCTGTGTTTATGGCAGAAGCTCCCCACCAACCAATCAGTTAGGTTCCTCTTTAAGTATTTAAAATACATATTTTTGGTGCACTTTTTAACTAGGTGACAAGGTTTCTTTAAAGGAATCGAGTGAAATGTAGAACGGTGTGAAACGCTTAAAACAAAATTCCACAGAAGGTCCACCTACACCTTCCCGGGCTCTTTCTTCTTTTAAAATACACTAATTTTAATACCTGGGGAAAAAAGAATTATTCCTAGCCATCCCCTCTACTTTTCACTGCATCTAGGTGAAAATGGTTTCACCATCCTTGCAGAAAGATTATGTAGTGATATAAATCTTACAAGAAGTCCAGTTCATTGTAATAGATTCTTCTCATAAGATTTCACCTGCTCCGCTTCCTACAAGAATCTTCCTGGAAGGATGGAGTCCTGGTCTAGGTGCTGTAAATGGAAGATTCTGATTTGTAAGTGTAATTCTTAGTTTTTAGGGTTTTTTTTCCACTTATTAGGAGCGAATTGATCACAAAGTGTAATCAGATCTTCTATTGTTGTGGAAGGGACCCTTTAAAGAGAAACAGGAAGTAAAGATATTGACAAAGAATCCACAAGCGTTCTTTTTATAAATCTAGCAGATGTTTGTTGGATTGCTAAATCGAATGATCTATTTTGTTGTTAGTAGATTTATTTAACTAAGTTTTTAACACAATGCTGCAAAAAATGATCCAGTACCCCTCCCCCTCCCCCTCCTTGTTTTCCTTGCAGAGCATATGGGGGGGGGTCCTAAACTGGAGAGTCCTAAACGGAACAGATTGAGCTGAGCAGACCCAAGCTGATGAGAAAGCCACTCAGGAACCGATTGCAGACCAACCTCGGCTCTTATTTCCCTACATCATTTCATGTGGTCAACAACGTATGGTGATCTTTGGGACCTATGTAAGAGGGATCTGGCACAATACAGGGACGCGCTTCTGAGCTAAAAGTGCATCACACAAATATATTTCCCCTTTCCAGCCTGACCCTTGCAAACCCCACTCCTCATCGCCCCACACGCCGTGCTTAAACCCCAATAGCCCCTCTTACCACGCATATAGCAATCAGCTGGCCCAAAACAACAGCAGCCTCGCGAGTCGCTCCCTGGGAACTGTAGTTCAAAGTTTGCTCGTCCAGCTGCAAAAGATGCTCACTACAACTACATTACCCAGAGTACCTTACGCTGGCACAGGACCGGGAGACTTGGCTGGATTACAGTTGCCATGGGAGATGGGGCGGTACTTAATGCTCCATAACAAGGGCCTGTGAGGATTTCTAGGGAATGGATCCTTTTTGTCAGTAGGGAGTATTCAAAGAACAATACAATATATAAAAGTACAAAAATAAATATTGGACAAAATAATAAACATTGAAATGATAATATTAAATAAAACATATGAAATGCTAAAGTAAAAATATCACTCACATCAGATCACTGAATAAGGTTTTTTTTCTGTGTAGCCTTCCTGGTTACATAAATTTGAAATAGTTATCTGGAGTTTTCAGGCACCTGCTAGTTTCTTCTCACTCCTTTTGTTCCATTCAGTCCAATAAAGGTATCTTTATTGCAGATGCAAATACACAAAAGACCACTTCAAACCCAGCTTTTCCAACTAATCAACCCGCCTTCTGTCTCTTAATCCCTCCTTACTTACCCATCATTCTATATCCCCCCTATTGTGTGCTGCTTCCCCACCTCTTAGATTGTAAGCTCCTCTGGCCAGGGTCCTCCCCGTCTCTTGTGTCATTGTCTGTATCTGTCTGTCATTTGCAACCCATATGTAATGTACTTAATATGTTGGTGCTATATAAATAATGTTTGTTAAATCATTTTTAATAATAAAAGTAAATTCATGTTTATGCCTTTGTGTCACAGCTCAGTTTGAAGTGCACTTCATGATACTTTAACATTTTAACACTTCATGATACATTCTTATTGCGGTGCAGAAATTCATTGCAAATGTCCCATGAAAATCTTTCAATATAGTTAGTATATAGTATAGTAAACAGGCAATCACTCGGACATCATCAATTTTTGACTACTACACCTTTCAAAGTACCTTCATTTGCAAGATATTTGATTTCCATACATTAAAAGCCTCTTTCAAATTCCTCAACAATATTTTAATAATATTCAAATAAGGGCTTTCACAAGGCCAGTCCACAGCTCTCCATATCTTCATTTTGTGACTTTCCTTAGTGGATTTGCTAGTTTGCTTCAGATCATTATTTTGCTGAAAGATCCTGACATAAAAGGGACAATAAGGGGGCTTCTGGATACACCCCTCCTCTTTAAAAGATTAGGTTATCAGCAGCCATAGTGACAATGTGTTACGTGTGCTATAGAAAAATAATAGGGAGAGATAATTATAAGACAGGTGTAGATTTTGTATCTTCGTGAAAATCATGTAGGGACATAATGCTGGGTTCTTTGGAAATTTGGAGGTTGGGTGGGAGAAAGGTTTGACCTATTTCATCCATTGTTACATCTGACTGCTGCTGATGCCCTGCTGTATTTTCCAGTCCATATGCACTATGGTGAACACATGCCATATGTTTGTTTGTTTTTTCACAGGGGATATGAAAGGTTTCTCGGGTTTCATCCATTCTAAGAGCTTTTGTTGGTCCATCTCCTGGTGGTGCTGGAGACTGTGGTCTACTGAGAGAACCATTAATATTATTAATAATAATAATAATAATAATAATAATATTAGGTGTGTTGTCAGCTTGTTTAGAATTTTTAATTAACTATATATATATATATATATATATATATTATATAATATATATATATATATATATTATATATTATATCACCAACAAATTTTGCAGTGCTGTACATTAAATATGGGTTGCAAATGACAGACAGACACAAACAATGATACAGGAGGAGAGGACTCTGCACAAAAGAGCTTACAATCTAAGAGGCGGGGGAGGTAGAAGACAATAAAAGGGGAGAGGTTAAAGGCTCTTATCCTTTCTAATGGCAATAGGTGATGATGTGAAGATGGTAAATGTTCATGAACATCCACTGCACAATATTTCTAGCTGTGGCCTCTCAGACAATACATTCTAATGTTTATATGAAGATAAAACCTAAATTGTTTTTTATTTGCTGCCTATTCACATGCTCATGTACTGTCCTGACATAGACCAATTTCTACTAAATACCTAAAGTCTATATTTTAATTTTTGGGGTAAATAATTGGGGATTTGAGAATTAAAGCAGGTTTTGTGAATGTGGTATTAGGGTTCTAAATGTTATTTTGCATTCTTCATTTGAACTTTTCAGACAATGCACCTTGGTTCTACAAAAATTTGTATACAGTTGATTATTAGATTATTAGTGAAACATTTCATTTAGCTCCTGCCATTAGTCAATTCTTACCTATTACCTCTTTATAAAAAAAATGTTTAGCAGCCAATAACCACTTAAAAAGTTGTTTTCCCCAAGTCAAAAGTATTGCTCTATAACACCATGTTCTTTTCCCAAGCATGTAATTTAATGGATTGGCAGTTTTTCATGCTACTGTTGAAGTTGCATTAAAATGAGGACCCTCTGCCTATTGTACAGTAATTTTTAAATTTTCATTTGCATGTATGGTATGTGTCCCCCATGCCAGTGCTCAGCTACCCTTGTCCTTTTTTGACAATAATGTAACAATAATGCGCCTTTTATGCTTGCAAATGGACAGAATTTAAAAGAAGTAATTGCCCCCATTGACGTCAATGAGGGTCACGGTAAATACAAGTTCCCCAACCAAAGTACCAGTGCTGGTGCTCTTCACCATGCATAAGATGGTGCTGGCAAAGAAGGGGCCTAATACCTACCAGGTAATACCTTCCAACCAATGGGTGGTTGTCAACTCCCTGGTTAACTGGTTTTCTGGGTCCTATAGACACAACCAGATTAACATGAAAACTTTATTTAAAAAGTTTTGAATTTCCTATTTTCTTTTTAGTGGCACAAATTACTACACTGTAGTACACCATGTTAGGCATGCTGGTATGTTTCCTCTTGTTTAGAAAAGTCCACCAATAACAAAGAAAACAGGTCGGCTTTGAAAACAGATATAAAAAAATGTAGGGCCACAAATGTAATTTAATAAGATTAACTAGTGCTACAATCTTCAATACAATTTCAGCAACAGACTGCTTTATTAAAAGACAGACAGTATAAAAATAAAAGCATTGTGAAGGTTACATGTTAGTACCAGACTCCACCGAGGAATCAACAGCAATTAATTGGTGCCCATCAAAGCATTTATTTTGTGGCTATTAAATTGTGGATATTTTTAGCATCCTCTACTGCCATTTTTTCTTTTCCATGGCTTCTTTTTTACTCCTGGGTGTCTTCCTTTATACACATAGTCAATTACTGCCATGACAATTCATTACATCTAGTGTGAGTTACTCTGTAGGGGAGGTGAGTTATCATGTTTGTAGGTCCAGTTTATATGCTCAAACTTAGTATTTCAGAACATGATTAAATAGGCCTTAGGAAATAAAAAAAATGGATGTATATTTGTGTGTGTTTTTTTGTAGTTTATTATATGTATAGGGCGATAGAACATTCGTTGTAGAGGAGGCTTCATCCTTGAACAAAAAGAACATAGGATTTTATAAATCATTTAGGTTCACATAAATATTTTTCTGAATCAGGAAGCTGAAGGAGACATGATGCAAAGGCTTGCCATACCTAACAAAGAAGCTTTTCCCATATGGATCATCCATCTTTTTAAAATTAAAAATGTGCCTCAACTTTTGGACAGGCTTCATAATTTTTTTCATGTTTAGAATCCAAACATTTAGAGTAAGCTAGTAAAAGTAGACTGTGTGTTATGCATAACTCCCTCATTTTGCATGACAGTCCCATCATTTTTTAACCAGTCCCATACTCTCAGAAAGTTTTGCCAGGCAAATTGTATGCCAAACACAGATCTGTATGCCCATGCAAGGTGAAAGTAAAAATGTAAAAAAAAGCTGAATACATCCTTAGTAGTTTTTTTTTCTCTTCTTAAAGCAGCCTTAGTAAAGGTAAAAGATATTTGTGCTTTGTGGTGCGAATACAGTGGTCCCTTTGGAAAGGGCTGACTACCCCTTACTGAGTCCAATCTATTGCTCTGCAATCAGCAACATTCATGCTCCCTCTGTAAAGCAATCGCTACTTTTCTATAGACAGCATACATCCTCCTAGCCTGCATTGCGCTGGCAAGGAACAGGATTTCCTACTCAGACTGTGGCTTTTTTAAGAAAACAAACTGTAAGGGCTCTATTTATAAAACATGGAATCTGACATTTTCTCAAACATTTACTGATGGGAATCAAATACTGCCATTGAAACACATAGGTTTGGAAGATTCCCACAAAGGAATGTTAGAGGGAATATCAAATTCTTGTAAATTCTCGTGTTGTAAATAGAGCCCTAAAGACTTTGCACACCTTTTGATCTGATGCTCATGAAATGTTTTTAGCTAGTTGAAATTGAAGGTTGAACTAGACTTAAAATGCACATATCTTATGGGAAGGTTGTTGTTGAAATAGATTCCCTGGCAACGGGGTCTCATAGGGATGAGCTTAGAGAACTATGTTTCCCATTATTTTACTGTTAGGTAGCTTATCTGATTATCTAAGTAGCCACATTGTATTGTATTTTGAACTTATAAACTCCCGACTTCTTGGAGCATGATATGTAAGACTTTTTTCAAAGCTACGGTAAATATGCAATAACTATTGCTATAAAACAAGAGCTGTTGTATTGTAGACTTGAACATATTGTATTTCTGCCTTGTCAGTGCATTCAGGTAAGTGGAGGTCAGGGGCGTATCATTAACATGAAGTAATATCTTCCTGGGGAAGGTAAAGTGCTGAAAGGGCAGGATTCAGCAGTATAGCAGCGAGGCACTCCGGAGTGCTAAAATCCACAGCTTGTTTGGTGTAAGCAACTAATTAAAGCGGTGCATTTCAGACCTGAGGGTCCTTTCACAAACAACCCAGCCAATAACATCTCTTCTTATGCGGTCTCTGAAGCCAGAAGCATTGCCTTATTCAGAAACTAATAACTCAGAATGTGTCTTAAGACAGAACATTTAATTCTGTGATACAGGCTACAAGATGAAAGCATTCATGCATATTGCTAATATAATGATATATGCAGATGGAGATTATAATGAGGTATACTCATTAAAAATAAATACTGCATGGATCATATAGCCATCAACCATGTGTTTGTTTTATTTTTAAATTAAATAAGCAAAGTACAATCTTCTCCTTACTTCAGTAAGAAACATTTTGTTTAGGGCAAACAATCTCAGTATTCAGAGATGTATCACCATAGAATAAAAAAATAAATAAAAGTGTAGTCACATAAAAATTTAAATTTTGTAGTTGCGTTAAATTTTAATTTTCAGAATTATCCTTCTGTAAAAAAATTAGTAATATGCCATAGTAATATGTGTCTGATATTTGGAGCTGGCAGAGGCTACTGGAATGTCTATCACTAATCTGCTGTGAGATTGCTAATATAAAGGGGTACTTCATACAACAACTTCTCAATCAGAGTCCTAAAAAAAACTAGGTTTCTCCAGAAGGTACTGGAGTAATGAGCAGTGATGCAGAACTATAGAGCATCTGCCCTCTCTGGTAAGTAAACAATCACACTTTTTCTAGCTGTCTTAAAAGGGAAGTTCTTGGAGTCCTGTGTTCCTGGATAGAGAAACTCTATCCAGGAACACATACTACAGGGCGGCAACAGCAACAGCTCCGCTCCCCTTATTGCTGTTGAAGCCCTGTATTATGTGTTCCTGGATAGAGTTTCTCTATCCAGGAACACAGTGTGAGTCTATAGAGTTTCTCTATCCAGGAACACAGTGTGAGTCTTGCTTGCTGCTCATGAATGAATGAAGCGTGGGAAAAATCCTCTGATTTTTCCCACGGCCGTGTTCATTCATAAACGCAAGCCGCATGACTCATTCTGAGAGGAGGAGCATTTATGAATGGAGCTGTGAGAACCCTCCTCTCAGTGAGAGGTCCCCAGGCACTACAGGTCAGAATGAGGGCTTGACAGGAGGATTCTCACGGCTGTATTTATGATAATCCTCTGATAATGAAATTTCGTGGACCCATCGGAAATTCGAGAAAATTTTCACAGAGGCATTTTAGCTCATCCCTAATCACCAATTAAATGGTGCATTCCCCCCAATACTGAACCCAATGTATGTAAGACAATCAAAGAAAGCAAACACTGACCACTGACAACAAATGCATGGGAACATTCTACACTGACCACAACAGTAGAGGGGCTCTTCCATACAAACCTCCAATGTAAAAGGACACTTCTACACCAACCTTCAATGTTTGGGGGACTTTACCATCAACATTTAATGTTTTAGGGGTACTGTCAAATGTCATTTAAGAAATCCATTCCAGGTTTGCTGGATCACCCAGCTTTACGGATGAAAGTGCATCTTCTCCAGCCTTGAAAAGCTTTATTAAAGCAGGTCCAATGCATGAGGGCACATTTCTAAATGATAGTCAAAGTAAACACTTTTCCACTAACCACCAACAGATCATTTTTACGTTGACCACAACTGTAAGAGGCATTTCTATAAGAACCTCCAATGTAAGGGGGCATGTCTATATAGACCTAATGTTTTGGAGAATTTCTACACCAACCTTAAATGTTTGAAAGCACTTCTACACTGACCACAAATTTAAACAGGCAATTCTACACTATTTGCTATCTCTAAGGGTAAAACTCTTCCCACTGGGCAACAATTTAAGGGGCAATCTTCCCAGTAAAATTTGCAGGAGTTCCCCAGGATCTGGAAGTTGGGGAGGAGGGTTCTCCCATGTTGAAAAGATTGAGAATCACTGTCCTAGACTGACCACCAATGTAAGAGGACAATTCTACTCTCCACTAATTACCAATATAAGGGATTATTTTGTAAATTGCCGCCAATTTATGGAACACCTTTCACAATTTTCACTGTCTGCATTATTATTCTTGCCATTATTTATATTTGCTTACCTTAACAATTATTACTGAGAATAATTATGTTACTTACAGCAGAGAGGTGTTAACAAACTATTTGATCTGGGTGGTAAGTTTGCTGGGTGTGGCAGTGACAGAGAAATGAACTGATCATTCTGCTGCTTTTCTTTTCACTGTACGGGCTGGAGGTTTGTTTATACTAATAAAAAAGGTTGTGACATAAAAGTGTTGGTATCATCTTTCTCATGGGTCACCTTGTTCATGTTAGTAAAATAAAAAATTAAAATTCATGGTATTATTGTTATTGTAGTTTATAGGTAGTTAGCTAATACATACACATATTTTTAAAATGTATCATAAACATAGTAAAGTGTGCATGACATTTCCTGGGCATAAAGGAAATGCTATTTCTTAGAGGAAATAACTCCATTTGGGTACATGTAGCTGTCTGTTGAGGAAATATATTAGTGACAGCTGTCACTTGTGAAACTAGAGACCCCATGTGGAGAAGACATTAGACACCTGGGAAAATGCACTTATGAAATTCTCACTCCTGGAGAAGTTTGTCTCATGTAGCCAAGGTTCACTATTTATCCAACTTTTCACACTTCAGCTTTTGCCAAGCTATCTATTAACTGAAAATACCAAGTGAGTAGAGCATGCAAATAAAATAAGGGGCAGCTTGATGGGTGGTGGTGATTAGCACAGATGTCTTATAGCGCTGAGCTCCTAGATTCCAATCTACTGGAATTTGTAATTAACTCGGTGTAGATTATCTCTGAGGGCTTATGCCAAAGTCTAAAAATATATTGGTTGAGTGCATGGTTTATGTCTTTATTAGCTCTTAAATATATGTTATTGAGACAGAATTAGAATAATACAGACTCTGATCTGTTAACATCTGAAACAGATTTAGGCAACGCATGCTCTTACCGGAATTTAGGAAAAGCCACTAAAAGTGAGACTGATGTAAGCTATGTATATTTGGCTGAACTGGGACTGGGTAAAATGTAGCTATTTCTGCGCATTTCAGTAAGCTTTATTTAAAATCATGGCACTTTTAAATAAAGACAATAAATAGATGTATAATGTAGACCAGCAAATGTGTACCATCCAAGAATGGTAATGTGCTTAGCTAATTTTTTTTCCACAACTGTGTCAGATTTAAAGCCCAAATAAAACTTCCTATAGTATTATTGTAATTCATGAACATTGAAATTGTCGCTTTTTGCTTTATTTTTTTAGAACTCATTGCTGCAAAAGTTGTCAAAATAGCCTTTTGTTAGTAGCATGCAAGGTAGCTTGATCACTGTTCAACACAGAATGTCATGGTTGGGGTCTTCAAAGGTAGACTTCTGTTCAGTGCTTCAATTAACATGTTTTTCCATAGAGCATGACTGATTTTGTTGAACTGGTTTCCACCACCCACTCAAAAAAGCCTTCCTCCAACCTCATTAAACTAATCCAAGTTTTTATTACAAGGAAACTAAACTTAAAGATGCTTCTTCTTACCTAAAACTCAAGTTGCATGAAGGTTTAGTTACATGACACCCAATTCTTTCTTGTAATCTATAGTATGGAAGGGTCCTACTTGCAGTGTCAGCTTTGCTTTCTAGATTGTGCCTGAAAAACTCCCTCACAAGGGCACTTAATGGTCTCTGTGAGCTCATTTATCTTAAAAGAGTTATTATGATGCAAGATGCAAAAGGTTGTCAGGCCAAGACTGTTGGGATGGATCACCATACCCAGCTAATTAGGTATGTTTGGAGTTTTTTTTTACTTACATTCATCCAGAGGACATTACCATCTCAAAAACACAGACCTAACCAGATTAGTTTAGAAGCAAAAAAAAAAAAAACAGTTCCAGTACAGTTTATGTGGGGAAATCAGATAACCTAGTGAATGCCTACACAAGTACAAGAAGGAAATAGAGACTTTAATGAATGAGGCAACCTGCTTCTCTTTGTAATAAAACAGCAACTAGTACACATAATTGGACACCGGTTGGGTAATATGTCATTAAGACTGTAGCCTCCAGTTTGAACAAACAAGAAGGAAAGTGGAAAATTAGATGGGATTTTTATAGCAACTGTTATAGAAGCAATATCAGTTTTCAGAAGCACACATATTTATCTCAATGGGAGCAACTGATGCATTTTTGATCTGGGAAAAGTTAGGGGACTGGCATAGATATACTCCTGGTAACCTCTGGCATTAAACAAAAGAATTACAGTGGAGCTTCAGTTATCTGGCACCCACAGGGAATGGTTGATTTCAGATAAGTGTAGTTTTTGGATAGCTGAGTTTTTCTTTTCTCAGCCATTCAGCACAAGACTTGAATGGGGGGACTTGTCCCCATTCACCTCTAGTGCCTCTAGTGCTGAATGGCTGAGAGAAAGGAAACCTTGATAACACTTGAGCCGTCATCAGGGTTTCTCTTTCCTCAGCCAATCACAGAGTAGAGCAATCAGTGGAGCTCTGCTATGCTCCGCTTCCTTGATTGCTCCCGCAGAACTGGAGGAGCTGTGGCATTTGTTTCTGTTTTCTCAGCCAATCAGCACTAGACTTGAATGGGGGCTTGGCTCAAGCATCATCAGGGGTTCCCTGTTCCTCAGCCAATCGCGGAGCGAAGCAATCAGCGGAGCTCTGCTGATTGCTCCACTTTCTTGATTGCCATAGAACCCTGGTTATCCGGGACTTAGTTCACAGATAGAGTTTTCCAGTTATCAGTTTTTACAGATATTATGTGAAAATTTGCAGATCTTGATTCACGTTATGTTTTTTCACTCTCTTTGTAGTGTTTTTTTTTATTGATAAATATTTTTCTGGTCTACTAACAAAAATAGGTAATTAGTGAATATATATCAACTTACAAGTGTACTCACTAAATGAACAATTAAATTTTTCAGTACATAATTGATAGATAATTATAGATATTATTTGAATTCATAGATAATGTGTTTGATTTCCAAAGTTCCTAAAGCAACTTTTTAATGAATCCCTCCGTAACTTCCATATGAATTTTGTTCCTTCCTGTAATAAAACTGTTATTTGTGGAGTGTAAGAGTTAACTAGTGTCCTGGAATCTTCTGCCCTTGTGTGTAACTAGAGGGGTGAAGGGAAGCGTAGAGCGTTTGCTGAAAACACATTAAATCCAGAAGCAAATGGTTCTTTCACACTAGGGCCAGATGGAGCTTGGAAGGTTAAGCATGCCCACCCCTTTCTTTGCCAAGTAGAACATTGTGTTTCTAGCCACATGCTTTGTGGTCAGCTCTGCCAGTTCAACATTCTTCGGCTTCGCCAGGCAGTACATGAGAGCAAAGGTCCATCTGCCACTGCAGGAAGAGTTAGGAAAATTGGCCTCCCCCCACCCACCCTGTCCAGCCTTGCTATTCTCAAACAGCAATGCCTTCTGCCTCTGACAGATGCCACAGGCCTCCAAAAATGTCCCATATTATGCCAACTCTTTAACTTTCTCATTTCCACAGCATTTTAATAAACGGTATTGTCCAAATAAAATTACCAAATGCAAGATTGTAGTTTCAGATAAATTGCTATTTACAAATGTAACAGATTATGTATAGGCATCCAATTATAAATCAGTTGTACTTTGCCACATGCCCATATGCTAAGGTTAGGTTGTCTACTTAGCATAAGTAAATTGTCATTCTACAAAGGATAAATGACTTGGTAAATGAGGTGAAACAATGCTACCTTTAGCCATCCAATCATGGAGAAGCAAAATTTTTAAAAAATTTTTTCCAAAGTTAATTTTCATTACATTTGCTAAGCTAAGTGAATTATCCCTTGCAGAATAATATTTTACTTTGCTATGTGAACAGCCTAAACGTCTAAACTAAACTGCTTTGGAAATTCAAGCCCAATGTCACCCTGGGACTGCTGTAAATGATATGGTCACTCAATGTTTACCTAAGATTAGCACTATAATTCCCTGCAAATATGATTCAAAAGGTAATATTACTATTACACAGTATTTTTATAGCTCCATCATATTACACAGCACTGTACAAAGCCCATATGTATGTCACTAGCTGTCCCTCAAAAGGGCTCACAATCCAATGCCCCTACCTCAGTCTTATGCTTTTATTACAGTTTAAGGCCAATTTTGGAGGCAAGCCAATTACTCTAACTGCATGTTTTTGGGATGTGGGAGGAAACCCAAGCAGACACTGGGAGAACCTGCAAACTTCATGCAGATAGAGTCCTGGCTGAGATTTGAACCTGGGACCTAGCTGCAAAGGCCAGAGTGCTAACCTCTGAGCCACCATGCTGTACTTACCAATCATGATGGCCTACTGAGACCTGTATAAAGGATGCACCATAAAATTAAACATTATATTGTAAATTCTAATATGGTCACACTTCCTGTATATCTATTATTGTAAGTGTATGGCTGCCAACAACAATATTATTATTACTATTAATTATAATGTAATCTATCTATATACTTTATAAATAATAAACAGTTTTTATATAGCGCCAACATATTATGCAGCACTGTATATTTAATAAAAGTTGCAAATGACAGACAGATGCAAACAGTAGCACAGGAGGAGGAGAGGACACTACTCAGAAAAGCTTACAATCTAAGAGGTGGGGGGAAAAGCATAAATAAATACAAACACTTTATAGCGTAAATATCAGTTTTTCTAAGCCAGTTTCTATGGTACTCACCTATATCAAGGTACAGAAGTCCAATCTTATTGGCTGGTGGTTGTAAACCAATTAACTACTGTCTACTTTTTGCCTTTCACCTTCCAGTACATTCATTTCTTTTAAGTCTGTGCACCCATCTGCATTCACACAAACCCTATAAACAAGCATTTTTTAAAAACAAATCACTATTCAATTTTTTTTAGAAAACAGGCCCCATAATATTTGCCTGTCTTTGTTGACAAAGTCAGCATTGTCCATAGGGTGTACTTACTTTTTCATAAAAAGGCTTTTTTGGTTAAGCTGCACAGAATTTTTTTGGTTAAGCTTCATTGAATTCTTTTTTTGTTTTGTTTTTTTAAAAACCCTCCATAAAATGCAGTGAATAACTATGTTTCACATTCTAAGATATAAAAGTATGATTATTATACAAAAATTAAAATTGCACCATATTTTGTGAAGTACAGGAAGCCGGTGTGGTATTATTTGTTGCTTCCTACTGTGTGACTCAGCTATGGACCTCAAAACACAACAGGGGGTAGCAGATGCAAATTAAACAGAGATAGCTGAATATGCCAGCACTTAAATGCTTTGATTGAACAGAAGTATGATAGAACATCAGCACTATCGGTATAATGCCTTGCGGTACAAAGGTTGCTGCAGACGGGAACCTGTTAAAATACAAATCTGTAGAGATTCCCATTCTAAGAAATAGAAAACATTATGTTAAAACAGCTATGCTTTGTTACACTCATATAAACATTTTCAATTATTAGCAAACTCTCATTTGCAGGAAGGCAGTGTAAGGAGATGGTTTATTAGTTGGAGTGTTATTATAGAAGGATATGAGTTTGCTGCAGGGCATGTGGGAGCTATGCAACTTGCATTTACAGAGGTAGTTATACAGCAATACATATTGGAATTGTGGTGTTACTTTAATTGTCATTTTACTCATAAAATGAAGTTTTAGTTTTTAGATTATATTTTTAAGTTAACAAAATCAATTTACTTTCCCTATCTTGGCTATCAAAGTAGAAATGGTTATACCTAGTATATATTTTTAAAAATATATCTAACAATACATATAGATAGATATTTTAAAATGTACATATATATATATATATATATTCATTATTCAGGTCAGATGTATTTATGGGCTCCATTTAAAAACACAGAATCAGACATTCCCTCCCTCAAACATTCCCTGGTGGAGAACCAACTAGTGCCATTGAAACACACAGACTGGAAGATTCCCATGAGGGAAGGTTTGAGAGAATGTCTGATTCTCTCTTTTATAAATAAAGCCCTATGTGTCACTGACTTAAAATTTGTTCCAGGTTATTCTCTTCATGGATAGGAGCAATAAGAGGGCCCTGGGCTTTGCATCCTTAAAAGTCAGTAATGGCAGATGCCGTATTTCTATTTCTCAGAGCTTGTCCTCAAGTTCTGTTGTTGGGTCCATAATTTTTAGTTTTAACAAACCCTAATGTGACTTCTTCTAATGTGTTGTAGTGGTTCCTGCCAATTTAAAGATATCTTGTTTTGATAACATTAAGTGTATAGTTGGAAATTTGTAATATTTTTGGGAAATTGTGCCAAATGGGTGTGCCTATGTCCTACCTCCTACAGGTACCTTTATATGGGTACTGTCACAGCTAATCTAGAATTTTCATATTGCATTGATCTCCAGTTTGGTGCCAGAGCCACCATTTAAAGATAATTGGTCTCTTGTCTCCCTAAGTAAAGCTCTGAGTAGTTTTTACTCAAGTGGTACTACCACATTTAAATGCATTTAATTGCTCCATAAATTAGTTATCATTGGAACAAATGTAACTCGCCAATACAAGTTAAAGAAAAAAGTACGTCTTCCAACCACATACAAACATATATACAATTGTTTACAAATGCCTGAAAAGGCCTGCAGCACCTGTAACCATTCCCAGTTACCTACTGGCCACCACTTGGCACCTGCAAGAGGTAAACAAAGCTATTTTTAACAGCTAGTTTGAATATAGCCTTAAGCACTGTTAGCTGAGACTTAGGTCTTTTAGTGGATGCTTCCTCCAACTGTGAAGTGTGGTAAATGTAAATTTTATTTCTTTCCTGGGACAAAAATTTGATTCAAGCAAATGAAAATGTGTATCTTTCTATATTGTATATGTGTTTGTACAAATTATGTCCATCATAATTATATAATGGAGTTTACAACCAAGAAACACAATTTTTAAAGACTCAAAATTTATAAATAACTTTAATGGCAAACTGCAGGTCGTCATAACCAAACTGCATCCTACAGAACATTACCTCAATATGTAAAGATTTCATATCAATAAGTACTATTGAAAATAAGGGATTTTCTCATGTCCATGCAGTTTTCCTGCACAGTAAAGCACAGCAAAATATTTACTTCACATCTACAGTGAATAAGCCCTTTGAAAATGTAGCCACACATGATAGAACCTTAGTTCTACCAGATTCAAGAAAGCTAACAAATCTACATTGGCACATCTATACCATATAGTTAAATGACAAAAGAGAGGAATCCTTTAAAAAGTTTTATGATGTTCAGTAGGCTTCAGTGTCAGTCTTTTCCAACTCGTTTCAGATTTATTGTTCTATTTCTTCATGGAAAACATAGCCATTATAGCAACTGATGTTGGTATATAAACAAATTCACACCAAGTCAAAATGAAAAAAGGGTTGGGGTAAACCTCGCAATATTCCGCAAAGTGGGTGCCTTGGGGCAGCAGGTATTGAATAAAGTGGATTTTAAGTCCATTGCTGGTGGGACGTTCAACAGGCACTGTATTCTGACCAGAAGACAGAGGGTAGGAGGTTGGTGTACACTGCAAGCATGTAACATTTGCTGCTGGGTTGTACTTTAAAGTGACCCTTTCCTTTGTCCATGGAAGGCAAGGTAAAGGGGTCAATTATACCATGACACACAGGACCCTCTTTCGCTAAAGAAATTCTTTGGATAGTGAGGGGTTGTCATAGACGTTTGTGCTGTCCTGCATTCCCCTAATGCACAAGAGTACATCCTGTGGTGAAGATAAGGTACTGCAAGGGGACATCTCTGGTGAGAAGGACAGTATTTTGTATTCCTCCAGAAAATGTGGGCCTTTAACTATATAATTGAATGAATCTGCTTGCTGTGACCAACACATCAATGATCTTTTTCTTCTAGCATACTTGCTTTTACAGCTCTAGGGTCTCATCGTTGGCTAAAACAATATCTGCATAGAGTTTGTATGTTCTCCCTGTGTTTACATTGGTTTCCTTCCAAAACATGTAGGTAAATTTATCAGCCCCCCCTCAAAGAAATAAAAATCAGTCTTATTCTGTGTTATTAACTGTGATAGGAACATAAGATTGTGAGCTTCTCTGAGCAACAATTAGAGACATTACAATGAACTTTGTAAAGTGGTGCGTGATATGCTGGTGCTAAATACCTAAACAAACAACTAAATAAAACAAGATACAATGCAATAGGGTGTCGTTTAAAATAAATGGCATTGCAACGTATGGATCTAAATGGACCTTTAATCTTGATTACACTATATGCAGTTTTCAGCTCAATAACTATTAATTTTTAACTAAAAATATCATTAGCTGCCAGCTGAATCCAAACATGCAGAAAAAGATGGCACAGTTGGTAATTTCCATCATCAGAACTTTCCAGGGACGAATATTGAAAACCTAGGATTTTGCATAAGAATAAGGGAGAGTTGGTTACCATGGCAACAGTAATTGAAAAAGATGTTTTCTCTGTATTTCCACTGTCATTATATACAAATATCCCAATGTGCTTGAGATTTGCCAAAAAATTTGATAATAGGTATGTCAAACATTGGGGGCGTGTGTCTGTACCTTGTTATTTGCGTTGTACCGATATCACAGACACATCTGTTTAGCACAGCATGCAGATCCATATAACTGTCCCCCACACCACCTACCCATAAAGAATGCCCTGCAATTGGTATAATTCAGGGAAATTTATGACAGTTTTAGGCAGGTTTGGTCACTGGGGAATAATTAACACTTCACAGTCCATCAGATTACTTAGATCCAGACGCCATAGCAACCATTTGGCGGCTGTTCATTGCCATTAAAGGTTATTGCTGAAAAGCTCATCCATAGACTACCTTTTGCAGGAAAATTGAGAAAAAAATCTGTGTGTTAATGTCACATCAGTTACTTCAAAGAGAAAAACTGCACAAACGCACTTGGGAACTATTGGGTGTCTACTAATTAAAAATACGACACATCAATAGCTACACTTCTTTCTGTAGTCACCGATCAGATTGTAATTCATTTTCCTGTATGGGAATTGCCTGTATGGTATGCTGTGGAAGTAAACATTTTACTGATTTCTAAAGGCAACGTTTTACATTTTTTGCCCACTAAGCATGGTGGTGTCTAGAACTATGGTCCTAATATAGCCAGGATTTTGTTTGCCATTTGCTAAGCATGGTCTTTGACCTTGTCATACTGAGGTCCTGTATAGTAACCCTTGGGACACTGGGCCTGATTTATTAAAGCTCTCTAAGGCTGGAGAGATTTACTTTCATCAGTGAATCCGGGTGATCCAGCAAACCCAGATTGGATTTCTTCAAAGTAATTTGCTATTTGCTAGTAAATGATTTGAATCCTGGACCAGATTCATTTAAGGTTTTCTGGATCACCCAGCTTCACTGATGAAAGTGTATCCTCTCAGGCCTTGGAGAGCTTTAATAAATCAGGCCCACTATCTCATTAATGTTTTTATTATTGAACATGTGTCTGGATACCCAAAACCTTATTGGTAGGTCAGTTGGCATCCACCCTAATGTGCTGTGGAATGATGGAACAAGATAAATATTACTTTAAAACGTCTGACTTAATTTTTTTCTAAAATATGATAAATGCAGCATATGATTTTAATAAATGTAGTCATGGTAACTTCATGCAGTCCTGTTTTAGAACTCCAAACACAGTGTGCCATTTCTTTAGAAAATTGGTGCACAGAACCAAAAAATCCAAGAGCAATCCAAAGAATCAAATCAGTTTTTTATTTATCATCCTGTCTTTCTGACTCTCAAAATTTACATCTCAGCTTTACTTTTTATATTCAGTCTCATTGTCTCAAATGTAATATTTTATACAATTTACATACTATTTATATTATTATTATTTATTTTATATTATTTATTATATTATATTTAAATAAATGTCTGTTTTTCTGGGTAGCTTTTGGAGTGACACTGTTACAGAGGTATGTTTCCTTGAGACAGAGGACAAGGCTTTCAGCTCAATGTCCTTCTATAGAGTGCCCCTGCATTAAAAAAATCAAGGGAGATTTTTGTAAAAAAAAGTCCTTGGTTTTCACCACCAGTCCTTTGAATTTGCACTGTTCTACAACTGCATAGAACAACTAAGAGTGGGATAAGACATATGTGAGTCCAGGCCAAAAAGTGCAAAAGCTTTGTAAAATAAAAAACTAGATGTGCGTATAAAGAACAAATAATTTATTTTTTGCAACATGTTTTACTTTTCGTGATCAGTTTTCATATTCATACATGCACCACTAGACCATTTATAAATAGAATTTAAAAAATATAAGTGCAATAATAACGTAGATGTAAAAATCAATGATAACTGATTCAATGCTTTACTATTTTTTATTTTTTTCTACATTTCAGTGCTGTTGATACCCTCCAGCATTTACTGCTTTCCGTCATTGTTTAGAAATGGCTGCTTTAAATTGACCCCAGTCTGTAATGTTCCCCATACCTGCTTGTCACTAGACAGTAAAAGAAAAGCAGCACAGCACAAAAGTCATCTTTTATTCAGTCTGATTTCTCTTCATATCAGTAGACTGCTTGTCAGCATATAAACAGATAGGCTCCTTGTGCTGCTTCTCCCTCTTCCACTCTGAGCTTTCTTGTACAGAGGCTGATAACATGTCAAATTTATGCACTTAGACAGCTTCCATTAAAAATAAATTTAAGGATGTATAATTGAATACAGAACTGCTTTAACGTATGTATTTAATACCTGCTCAGAGTGCATATTTAAATTTTATTTGGAGCAGCTATACAAGGGAACAAACACATCTTAATTTATACTAGGAATATATACTCAGAAGCTACAGCACTATGATAAAATTCTGGCTTTTTTTTTCTCAGTTCTTGCTTTTCTAAATTGTAATGAGATTATAATTATAATCTGAAGCCATTTCAGACACAACTATCATATGCAGAGTTTCCTCTACTTGTTGCTTTTTTTTTTATAATAATCACATTCGTTATGCCATAGCCTGCAACTATCAATGAATCTTGGTGTTTGCAATTTTACATTTGTGCTGTCTGTTAAACGTACATTCCCAGAATCCCTTGGGGGCACATAATGAAGAGACAGAGCCCAAGATACTTCATCAGAAACATTTCATTATCCGAGCCCTGCGGCAGCACTATATAAATATGAGCTATGGCCTTTTTAATAAGAAGCCTGGTAACTAATTACCTGTGTGACAAGTAATGTGACAGGGAGATCTCTTCACATTTCTGCACATTACATGACTTTATTTCCAAACTCTAACCAATGGTTGTCAGTTTTTTTTATATGAAACCCTTAAAAATATCTTTCTCTCAAGAAATAGTTTTTTATTAGGTTTCTTATCTATTACAATGTGTCCACTTTAGAATCTAATATAAGCAGCGGCTCATCATACTCACATCATGCATGCTTATTTAAAGTGACTATTTTGTTTTCTCTGAAAAATCCAAAAAAATCTGTAAATACTTACCTTTCTGGCACGAGGTGAATCTGGCAACATCTATCTTCCATTGCTGCCAACACTGCAGCAAAGACTTT
>NC_092858.1:34012589-34014482 GCF_032062135.1 Pyxicephalus adspersus
CTTCTTCCTTTGTATAACCTCCCTACCTTCCTTTTCCAACAACTTCTTCCTTCTGTATAACCTTCCTTTTCCAACAACTTCTTCCTTCTGTATAACCTTCCTTTTCCAACAACCTCTTCCTTCTGTATAACCTTCCTACCTTCCTTTTCAAACAACTTCTTCCTTCTGTATAACTTTCCTTTTCCAACCAGCTTTTCCTTCTGTTTGTTTCATGTGTTGCTTTGGCTGCAGTTTTGCTTCAGCCTTAGGGCTGTGAGGACATGTCATGCGATGGTGCTGCATCCCTTTTCCCAAAATAAACATATTTACTAGTATAATCTGGAACTACATGAAGATGTAAAAGCATCATTTAATGCATATATGAATAAATAAATATAATATTTATATTGCAGACAGAACTCAGTACCCTGAGCTATATTGCATGTACATGTGATGACAAGGCAGGGAGGAGGAGACAGAGAAGAAATGTCTACTACTAATCTCACCATTCTACTACTTTTTAATTGTGCAATGACAGACTGTAGGCAGAGAGGATTCCAAGCTATATTACTTGACGGCTGGAGGGAAGTTGCCAGCCTGGCAGTGCTGCAAGGCTATGTAAATCCCAGGAATGACTGGACAGAATTGCAAATCATCAAACAGCATCCATGTATGTACTTGATACTGTTTTTAGTTCTTGGCCCTTAGTTAATCTTTTAATTACACACCTGATCTTTCCTCATTTTATAAAGTCAATATAAAAGTTTCTCATTATTGGATGCAAACAATGCAATGCAAAAGGGTTAAACAAACGTTTCAAAGCAACTATTGCTATTATAAAGCTGCACATACTATGTACCTACATTTTAGTGTGCCTATGCAAAGATTTTTCATTACCAAGGTAAAAGTTACTGATGGAATTTACTGTTCAGCTGGGTATCTAAACTCTAACCCTTAAGTACCTTTAGCAACACATCTTTTGATGATTTGCTAAATTGTGTTCAAGCAAATTAATTGGCTAGGTCAGCAGTTATCACAGCTGTTCCTTATCAGTGATGCAGTGAAATGATACCTAGCTGTGTGGTACTTTAGAAATGGAAATCTGCAGCCCTCCTTTATAGAAATAACAAATTAGTATATAATGCAGCAAGTACTCTGCTATCATTGTGTCAGAGTCCAAAAAGTTGCTGCTGCCACCAAGTGGTACCATTCAGAAATTACACAAAAGTTATTGTCAATGTGAGATGTAACAAAAGCTGTTTTGTATATGATGGTTTATTTAGACAATGAGCAATATTTAAAATGCAGCAATGCATCCAATTTTAATTTAGTATATAGAAAAAGAATCAATTAATTTTTCAAGCACCAAGTGCTAATAGCAGCAGTAATGACATTATTTAGGACAAAAAAAACATACATAGTGGTTTGAACCAATGGCTTTCAGATTTTTTAAGACTCAAAAAATATATATAGTTGTTTAAACAAATGGCTTTGCCACACATCTGATATAGCTCTGTCCAAAAATGACATTATTTATCTGTTCATACCAGCAACTGATTCTAGTGTAGTGCAAACATAAATCTTGTGCCAACTAAAATCAGGAAATCAGGCTAACCATAGGTGAATTACCTAAACTATCATGACTATGTTCTATGGAATCTCATGCACAAAGATTTATCTTCACAAGGGGACATACAATAAATGTGGCTTACTGAGAAAATATTAATGTACTTAAAGCAGACTTATCACCACATTTTAAACATTATTTTAAAGGGTGGTTAACCCACAGCAGTAAAGACTTAAGGGGAAACCTGTAGCCTCCTGGTGCCAATTTCACTCATGTGCAGTGAGATTGGTAGTTTTTTTACATTTTCAGAAAGACACCGATCTTCCGCCTATGCAGTGTAAGATCAG
>NC_092858.1:34015025-34033413 GCF_032062135.1 Pyxicephalus adspersus
AAAATACTTTATATAAAAGGATTGTCCACCCTTTTATGGAAAGTAAAAATCTTGAGTTTGGGTCTGCTTTAACTTGAGTAATCATTAAAAAAAAAAATTCTTTACTTTGAAGACCCAAGGATGAGTTATAGGAAAATTGAAGTGTATATCCATTAAGTGAGGATTCCCAACACATCGAGTTTAATCAGCCTCTTTATATCCATTGTCAATCATGTGTAACATTTTATTTATTTATAGTCTTTGTATTGTATGACAGCACCAGTCTCACCCCCTTTCCCCTCTTTGTATCTTGGACACCTGCTAGTCTTTAGCTATCAGAATAGAGTCTTGCAATGACATCATATGGTAGCTGGTAATTATATTGTTTTCTTGTACAACAGCTCTGATCTCTGATCTGAGCCCTGATCAGACTATAATTCATTATGCTGTCTTTTTAGAACAATGCAAAAGTTATTTTTCAGAATAAAGTGTACTAAACAAGTTGACATAATCAGATGATATGAATTGCTTAGACTGTGTCATAAATACTCATTCATCATTCTTTTAATTACCTTAAATTTTAAGCTTGTACATTTTCAAAAACATTTTTTTAGGCGCTTGATTGCCAGGAATATATATATTTCTGATTTAAAGGTATCCACCAGTTTAAAAAAATATAAAACCTTGATTAGAACCACTGTTCAGTTTTTATTGTCTGTATCCTGCTAAGGAGATCAGATTCACTGGCTTATGGGCAGACCCCAAAATGCTGGATTCCTCCACTTTCTGTCTTGGCAGTATGGGTCACCTTGACAAATTAAGGGGGTCAGGATACAAACAATAAAAACTAAACAGTGGGTCTAATCAAGGCTTTATGG
Organism: Pyxicephalus adspersus; assembly: GCF_032062135.1. NCBI lineage: Eukaryota > Metazoa > Chordata > Amphibia > Anura > Pyxicephalidae > Pyxicephalus > Pyxicephalus adspersus. Next base: position 34,015,883 of record NC_092858.1, read on the forward strand.
GGGAAAATCCATTACTTTCCATTGCATAGTGTCTCTTTATGATAGGAAATGAAAATCTTCTTAGCAAGGTGCAGACAGCATCAAAAAATGTTTTAGGGGTTTTACCCTTTCCCTACAGTCTCTATACAAAATAAAAAAAAAATTAATGGCACATACACTGTCATAGCAGAGATCCCAAGAAGATTTTGGAAAAAGAAAATAGGGGAAAAAATATATTTTTTTATTAATGTCTGCATCCCTGCTAGGAATTTCTCTGTTGTCATACAAACACAATTTTACAGTTGTCACTAAACAAAGATTGTGAGACAAACTCTTCCAGTGGCCACCATTTCCATTGACAACTGTCCAAAATTGTAATTCCTATCTTATAGGAAAACACCCCTATGGAACACAGACTACAAAAAATAAACTAATACAATAAGAAAAGTTTAAATAAAACTTATACACTATGAAATACATATATACATACCTACCATTCCAATGACAGCCTAAATATACCCATACAACCATCTGGGCTCCTGGCATTCACTTTTTTATCAATGCATTAGGCAGTTGGAAGCATTCCCACCCTTTACATCCATCAGCTAATGAAAAAAATCTTCCAACCGCATATAAAAACAACAGGTCCCAAAGGTTCATAATATACCCAGGTTATGTTCCAATTGGCAGATGGTTGTCAGGAGCAGAAATGTTTCCCAGCATGCAAGGCTAGGTACACACTTAAGATAATTCTCATCTGATAATCGCCTAAGAACTAGTATCATAAGAGAATCTGACGTATGTACATCGCTCGTCCGTCGTCATTTGTGAATCCATCCTGGCGGATGCACAAACTACGAACTACTGTAATGCAAGTGAGGAGGAGAAAGCACAGCGGGGTGCCGCTCGCTCCTTCTCTCCCCTCACTTTGCCATAGAGCAGAATGGTGCTCGTTTATGCATCTTTCAGTCTTTTGTCGTTGGAACAGATCATGAATGATCCTTTCCAACAACAAAAATCTAACTTATGTACGTAGCCTTACTCTCTAAAATAGATGTTTTATGAGTTGGATTATTGTACAGAATCTATCCTGGTATTCACTGCTCTATGATCTACAAATTATGTTACACTGGCACTGAAAAGTATGGGAGGACTCAAGAGATATTCTTCTTCTTTTATAAGGTATACTTACATTCTTGCCTGTTCTTTTTTTGTCTTTATGTGTAAAAATAAAAATAGTCAGTACACTGACTTCACTTGTAACATCTATCTGTTACATTAGAAAACACACATGATACAAATATATGACAGTGAGTGGAAAAAAAAGAATTCAAATTCATAAGAATTTGTTTGATGAGCAGGTGGCACCTTGGCCCATTTGGGTGTTTACAAAAAAGACAACAGTGATGTTCGCTGAAAGGGGCCCAAGCTATTTATCTGTACAATGGACCTCTGCAATGAATGCTTACCACATGTGTATCTAGTTCTTGGTTCTCCCATACCAGTAGCTTATATGTCATTGGGGAAAACAAAAGATCATTCCATGTACACATAGCAGAGGATCGCCTGAACTTAATTACCAATCTTTGTTGTATATTTAATTAAGCAATGCATTTGTGAGAAAACGAAGAATGTGTGTCTTCTATCTGGAAGTGTTTTTCTTCATTCTCAATTCTTTTTGGCCACTTTGTTTTACCCAGTGGCAGGCTGGCAGTGATTTATGAATCAGTCCTTTTCTTTTACTGTGCAGGCTGCTAGTTGAGGGGGACTATGGAACATCTTTCAGAAAATCCATTGATGGGATTGTAACCTTTGAATCTCTTTTACAATCTCTCTATCTCAAGACAAAAACAGAAAGAAAGGTCATCATTTACATCCTTCAGGATGACTGGGGGTTCTTTCCAAAGAGAAAGGATTATGGAAGGAATTGATTTCTGACCACTTATGTGACATGTACTTTATACCTTAGCTTGCTCCAGATGCTTGCTTGTGACACCAGATGTGTGCAGTGTACAGAACAACATCTTGTTCGCATAATGCATCATAAAGTGTCAAGTTAAGAGTAAAAACCCAGAAGAAGCCTTCTATGTGCATGATATCTTCTACATAACATGGATGAACAATAGTTTTTTAGATTATTGATTACTGTACCCTGAGAAGTTTTGTATGCATAGAACATTTTTATTTTAACACAAGGAAACATCCAAAAATAATTGGCTAAATTTACATGCCTATTAAATACTTTTGCAAACTTTGAATATCAGTTTTAAATGAAAAGCATTAACCTCAAAACAGTTCCTTCCTGAGAAAAGAAAATTTTGTCTCAAACAGCTGAAAAGAGGCTATAACTGTATTATCATTTATTGTTATCTGTTCAGCAGTGTACTATCTTGCAGTGCCTTTTTAACACAATGAATAAAAACTTTGATTGTGTGACATGCGTTGCATTGTCCAGCCCAGGGGTGTCAAACTCTGGCACCCAACGTGACCCCCAAATCTGGCCCCCAACGTCCTTTTTTTTGGCCCCCAAAGAAATCTTAAATATAAACTGCAGCTATCGCATCGCTGAGATAAAAATAGCGCCGCTACTACAATTCCCGGCATCACTTGCGTCTATAGACCAGCGGGCTCTCTGCCTATGCGTGGCCCCGCATTGGACTGTTTTACAGACGCAAATAATGCCAGGAATTTTAGTAGCGGCACTATTTCAATGAAGAGAGAGTTTCAGCGGCGGGCCACTCATAAGATTTAGCTCCACATTGGCCGTGTCTGGCATTTCCAGCACTCCCCCTCAGCTGTACTTTTCCTTGCTACTCCAAGGACTTGAATAGTTGGATTTTTATAGAAGAAAATAGTTATTATTATTGTTAGCTTATGCCAAAAGGCTACCATTGGAATTTAACTCAGAAGAGAGAATTTAACTCAAATAGAGAAAGAGGCATACGATTTTTTCTTAAATAAAATTTAAAAAAAAAATGTATGCCTCTTTCTCTATTATAAGCTTTTTCCAGATTGAATGTGAAGCAAAACCTCTTTGTTTCCATATGAAAAGAGTTTATATCTAATGAGAAGGAAAAATTTCATCAATTTTTTCAATAAATTTCAAGGCTGGCCCGCGACTTTGTCTAAGTTTTCAATTTCGGCCCTCTATGTATTTGAGTTTGCCCCCCCGGTCTAGCCCATTCAAATGAACGGACGGCCAATGTGCGTTTAGTAAAATGCACTGCGTTGCTTCAGGGAAAACATGACGATGAACCATCTTCCTGGCTGTATTGCTACCTGCCAAAAAGGTTTCCAGCACTTGCCTGCATACTGCAAGATTTTCAAGGATTTCCCAATTACCCTGGCTATCATTCAGTGTCCAAGTAGAAAAAAAGATAAAATTTGGCTCTGCCTGCATTTAGAGAAGGGCAATGAACTGGGTACTGTCTAAGATTGATTACGCTCATTCCTCTCATTCTCTCGTTCTTTGCTGACAAAGAATAGCAACAACCAATGCAGCTGGTATGGCAAAAAAACAAAAAACAAAAGACTCAGGTCACCAAGAAAACAGGAAACTAAATCAGAAGGCTTGTCTAAAAGCTAAAAAATGTGATGGTATTACAGGATCTGAAATTGAACCATGAGCAGGAAATGGATCAGGAGGTTGCCCAGAACAGGATCAGAGTCACCGGCAAACAAACACTTCTAGAATACTCATGAATGGAACTAGGAATAACCAAGAATAATGGTACACAATGACTAATGGAATAGGATATCCTTAAAGTAGAAACACCAGTATATAGCTACATTTCCATGTATAATACTTATAATTTTACTATTTTACCAGCCAAATGATATATAATTTGGATCGTCATTTATGGTTATCAGGTCAAACAGAGAAAGAACAGACAGCAATAAGATCCTAACAGATAATCTAAAAAAAAAAGATATAATGCAGTTTAACAATAGATGCATAACTAGAATTTGGATAATGCTCTCATAGAAAATAATTATCCCCTAACAACTATGCAAACTAAAAAACAAAAAAAGTAAAATTAATAATTTTTTTCAGAGTGGGCTCAGTGGAAAAGTAGATAGGGGGATAACTCACTGGGCTGGAACCCTGATTCTGATCCCTCCCTACTGAAATGTGAGATGGTTTAATGGCATAATCAGAGCAACATGAGGTGCAGCCATCCTGTTGGTCACATGACCTGGACATAATTATATAGAACTTTAATATAACTTTTATATAGCTACTTGGTTTAAGAAATGTAAGCAGCAAGGATATGGTGGTGTTGCAACCTCAAGCTCCACCTCCCCAATGACCGGCCCCCAATGACCGGCCCCTCTGTATGGTTGCAGGTTTTACTGTTTGATTACTTACCAGTCCATAAATATGATAACTGTTAGTTTTCTTTTTCATATTTCTTTTGTTCTAGTGATCCTGTCAGTAACACAATTACTGGAGAAGCATTGTCACCCTAGGCTGTCCTCATTTAGGTTACAAACATCATCACCTATCTTCATTTACATTTCATAGAGATGAGGGATTGTGTAGTTCGCAGAAAATAGTTGGGAAAGCTGATAACATTATGTGAACTTTCAGTTTAGAGCAGAGGAACTTACAGAACACTGGATTTCTATCAGAGTAAACAGTTATTTTTCTGTATTTGTAGAAAATATACTTACCTGAAGACAAAAATACAGCTAGTGGAGCCACAAGCTCTAAGGATCTAAAAGCTGCAACACACTATACTTCCATTCTTGGGTTTAGATATACTTTAAAGAAAGTCATTGACAGATGAGAATGTGTAAAGCAAAGCATCAATCTAGAGAGATTCTTATAATATAAATATGACAGTCCTTGAATACAATTTATACAGTGAATACATGGATTATATGAGCCGGACACTGGCACTAGCAATTTACAGGTTGTGACTTTTGCTGTGATCATAATTTAAGATCCTCCTCAAAGAACATCACCTGGAAATATAAATCATCTATTTAGTATTTGTATTCACTGAAAATTGTCTAAAGAGACCATGTCACTAAGAATAACCTCCCTAGCGGTTCATTTCTTGACTAGGGTAGTGCGGATGCCTTACCCCTGCTCCTTTCTATGTTCCCCCCCCCTTTTCCCCCTTCTTAAAACCTTATTTCTCCACTACTACACCCCCACCCCCCCTTTATCTCCTCCTTGCTTGCCAACCTATCATACCTCCCCCTTCCTTTATATCAACACACAACACCTTTTTGGACTTAAAATTGGCTGGCAAGCAGCCGTTTATTAATACAAAATTAAATAACATAACTTTTATAACATTAAATAACCATACCAAATACCCTTTAATAACATTAATTACATAACCATAAATACCATCAATAACATATATAACATTAATTGAAACATAACACCTGTAAACATTTATAAATAACTATATATATAACTATAAACAACTCCAATTATTAACATTTTCATAACCCCCACCATTTACTAAATTAACCCCCCTCTTTCAATTTTTAGACTCTCCTCTTAGTCTACTTTTATTAAATTATTTATATCCAGGCTGCAGGTCTTGGAAGGTAAAGCCCACCTCCAGTTGCAATAGTTGCAACCCACCATGAACCACGCTATGGCCCCTGGGCCCACCCTGCCTCAGGGGCCCCACCACAACCAATTTAAAGGGGCACTCCACCACCCGGGATGCCCCTTCACCCCCGATTTACCACTGGGCACTTACCTTCCCCCCAGACCCCAACCGCCATAGCGCGCACGGGTGACCCCTTACTTTTGCGCGCCCCTCCACACACGAAGGGCCCTCTGCACCCCGTCTTGCAAACCCAAGCACCAAAGATCTTTACCTATGGCGTTCAAATGAACTCCATCCCCTCTCAAATATCTCCACATCTCCTCCTCTAATTCCCTGTGTCGCACCACCACTCCTCCATGTCTTGCCAGAAACCTCCCCACTTCCTGATTAACTTTAATTCTACCTCTATTTACACCTTCCACCGACCTTGCACCTCTCCAACTGGTCCTTGTCACAATATCTGACCATACCACCAACATGCCCGGAAATTCCACCTGCAACCTCAAAAAATCCAACCTAATATCCCTAATCAACTCCCTTATCCCTCTCTTCCCCAAATCATTACCTCCAGCATGTAACACTAAAACATTGGGCGGCCTGTCCAGCGTTGCATATTTCCTGACTTCCGGCACCACCCGACTCCACAGCATTCCTGGGATCCCGATCCACCGCACCGTAGCCTCCGTCCTGGGCACTCCTAACTGCCTGCCTTCTGCCCTGACCGCAGCTCTCCGGGCACCCCACCAAACGTAGGAATGGCCAAGAATCCACACCAAGCCTGGGTCCTGACCTGAAAAAACAAAGCACACCATGTCAACCCCCAAAATACTCCAAATGAACTCGTCACCCCCCCTTCTTTTACTTCGTGTCCCTAGTACCTTCTACAGAAAATGTGGCCTCACATAGACCCTAAAACGCTCAGACTCCCAACGACCAATTTTCTTAATGATTGACTCCCCGATCCCCACCTAGCCGCCTCTGTGGCCGCCGCAATCCTTAAGGAGTGTGATGAATATTCAGTACACTGTACTCCCAGCAAGGCCAAGCCTTGTCTAAATACCGCTACAAGCTGAAAACGGGACAAGCACGTCCCATCCTCATGCAGCATTAAGGGCCCCGGTTTTTGAGGCCGAGCCTTCAAAAATTCTTCCAAAGCCTGCACCGGACAAACCCCAGAACCCTCCAAAGAAAAGAGATCCACCCAAAAGCCTTTTCCCAACTGATCAGTCTTTGACCGCCTAATTCTCAAACTCACCTTATCCGTACTGAAAACTACGTCTTCGGCTAAAAGCCCTCCTGGCCGATCTCTAGCCGGGCTCACCAATTCCCCTATCCTCATAGCTCCAAAGAACGCCGTCACAAAGGCCGCCCTAAACAACAAGAATTCATATCCCCCCAAAACACAGTACCTCCAATTTGCTCACCAAACCCTTCAACAATTCAAACGTCAAAGGCCTTCTACTGTCACAAACCTTCCTACCCCTTTTATATCCCTTAAGAGGCTACCTTACAATAAAAGACTTTGTTACATCTTCCATCCCACTAAACTTAAAACCAAACGCCACACCCGCCATCAATTTGTTCACTCCAGACACCAACGCCCCTTCGGTAAATTTTTTAGCCAACAGACCTAACACCCCTAACACTGGCGAGTCCCTGTCCCCCCTTCCCAACTGTGCCTGCCACTCCAGCCACTCGGACCATACCGCCTCATACGCCTTCCAAGTCCTTTCGCTCACGGACCTCCGGACCAGCCCTCCGATAACCCCCTTTGCAATTTCCCACAGATGTTCCGGGCACTGATGACCACTGTCCTCTGCCTCCGGGGCAAACTCGCGAAATCTGTCCCACTGCAAACGAGATGAGGCGTCAGCCACACTATTATCAACCCCCCGGAATATGTCTAGCAAAAATAAACACGTTATATTCCATACACTTAAAGACCAAATGCCTTAGTAACCGCACTGCAGGTCCTGATGAAATTGTAAAGCTGTTTATAGCCTGTACAACTCCCAAATTATCACAATAAAAACAAACCTTTTTGTTCACCAACTCCTCCCCCCACAGTTCCACCGCCAAAACAATAGCAAACAATTCCAGCACTATCAAATTCTTAACCAAACCTTCTTGTATCCAAATTTGCGGCCACACCCCAGTACACCACTTACGCTTAAAATAAGCCCCAAAGCCAACCCCCCCTGCTGCATCAGTAAACAACTCCAAGTCAACTGCATCCAACAGGCCCTTCCAACCACAATGCTTTCCCACTGAACCATTCTAAAAACAAATCCCACGTCTGCCCGCACCCCTCTATTCAACCGCACAAAATGACCCGGTGCCTTGACCCCCGCCGTAGCCGCCGCCAACCTCCGGCAGAAAACCCTGCCCATCCGCACCACTGTACATGCAAAATTCAACTTACCTAGCAAGGACTGCACCTCTCTCAGTTTCATTTTCTTGCGCCCTTTAGCTGCTCCCACTTCACATCTCAGCACTTCCAACTTGTCCCGCGGCAACCTACTCTCCATTGCCACCGTGTCCAGCTCAATGCCCAAAAAGGTCAAGGCCGTAACCGGCCCTTCCGTTTTGTCATCCGCCAATGGAACCCCAAACCTTTCCGCCACGTGCTGCAAGGTAGCCAACAGCACCTTGCACACTGAACTGCCAGCCGGCCCTATCAAAAGAAAATCATCCAAATAATGTATAACCGAGTCAACTTCAGCCACAAATCTAACCACCCATTCCAAAAAAGTACTAAACTGTTCAAACAGGGCACAGGAAATGGAACAACCCATAGGCAAACACCTATCAACGTAATACCCCCCCTCCCACTCCCAACAACCGCACGCAATCCGTGTGAACAGGTAAAAGCCGGAAAGCGGCCTCAATATCCGCTTTTGCCAACAAAGCCCCCGGCCCATATCTCCTCACCCACCTGATCGCTGCGTCAAATGAAGTGTACGCCACAGCACACACTTCCGGATCGATGCCATCATTCACCGAACCCCCTCTGGGAAACGATAAATGATGAATCATCTGAATCTTTCCAGGTTCCTTCTTTGGCACTAAACCCAATGTTGAAATAACCATATCCACTAACAGAGGGGAAGAAAAGGGGCCGCTCATCCGACCCAAACTCACCTCTTTGGCCAACTTGTCCTTCACCACTTCTGGAAATCTCAGCGCTGATCTCAAATTCTGCGGCTCCCTCGCCAAGCCCACTACCTCGCTAGGTATCCGGAAGCCCACCGAAAACCCCTCCGCCAGGACCTTGGCCGCCGCCCTATTGGGGTATTTATCTAAAAAGGGGCGCATCCTTGCGACTATCACCGGTGTCACCCCCTTTTCCAGCCCCATCCCTACTCCTTCCTGAACCTTGCTTAAAGCATCTGGCCAATCCGTGATTCCCCCCACAGCGCGAACACTCGTGCCGAAAGCGACACCCTCCCCCAAACTTGCAACCCCCTTCATTATACAGCCAACACACCCCTTTTTTCTTATTTTCCCCTTGAACCCCCCCAGCCTGAGACCCCCCCCACTCCCCCCTGAAAGGGCTGCCCCCCTCCTTGCCTCCCCATTGTCATCAACCGCATCCACAAGCCTATATCTTTGTGATCCCACCTCAACCATGGCCTCACCGCTTTTCTCTGCCGAAACTGCTCATCATAGCGCAGCCAACACACCCCCCCATACTGCTTATACGCTTCCCGTCCGGAGGAGGACACCTCTCCTTCGGAACGCTGCACTTCCTGGATCGAAGCCGGGCCTACGTCACTTCCTGGCGACTCCGATGACGCGGCACGGCTCTACCCCGCGTCACTTCCGGTTCTCTTCCGACCACGCGGGCAGGCCTCAGGCGCCATCTTCTCCTTCCTGGCAGCCGTCCATGAACCGGGACTTCTACGGGGTCAACCACCTTATTCTTTCCGCGCAGGTACCTCTTCTTCCCTGGCCGCGTCCTCGACCGGACCGGCCGCCACCACCGTCCGCCGGTCTCCCACATTACGCGAGGGCCCGGCTTCAGGTGAGGCCCTCCAACGCCGCTCCGGCAACCCAGGCGAACGGGGGCTGCGCTCCCTGCCAGCCGCAGCCCCCTTTCTTGAAGCTGCTCGCCGGGTCCTCGCAGAACGCGAGGCCCCGGCTTCAGGCGCAGCCTCCCCTGACAAGGCCGCACCTGTCCTCAAACAGGGGCTGCGTCCCCTGGCGACCACAGCCCCCACGCCGACTGCTTTGTGCTGGGACCTCACCCCGCCGAAGGCCTCCCTAGCTGAGGCCTCCATGTCCTTTTCCCGGGGGCTGCGCTCCCTGTCAGCCGCAGCCCCCCCACCAGAACTCAGTCGAAGAAGGGGATTCCTCCCTGACATGGCGCTGCCCCGAGCAGATCTGCGCCCGACAGCCCGGCCAGGAGGGTCCCTAGAGGGGCTCCCAATATGGCGGAGTCCTGTTAAAAGGGTCTGGACTTAGGCGCACCGGGGCTCTAATCCTCCGCGGGTGTAACCCTTCTACTCTACCTAGTGGGGGACCCACTCCTGCATCCCCCACTGCTTCTGCAACCCCAGCCTGCAGCCAAGCTTCACCATGTCAAGCCACTGCATCCCTAAGCTGCTTCATTAATGCGTCAAAAGACTCCATCAATGCTACCTGTTCTTCCCTAATTTTCTTCTTGTAAAACTGTGACGACTTCTGACACAGCCCCCCTTATATCTGTCCCCTTACTCCACCCTACCTTTCCCACTTTCCAATCCACTTTCGCTCCTCCCTGTGCATCTTTTAAATCTTTAACTCTTTCTCCACCTACTCCTTAACCACCACTCCCCCCCCTTTTTTTTCTCGCTGGGTAGCCCCTTACACTCCTGTCATGAAGGCCCTGCTCCTATTTTGCTATGGACCTTTCTTTCCGGTTTTATATGTCTAAAAGCAGTACATTGTTTTTCATGAAAATGTATTTTACTGTATAATATAATAGTATGAGTATAATAAAGTTTGAAACACAAAATCATGTAAAAATAATTTTTTTATTATTTTTATTATTTTTTTTTTAAATTTATATTATACTCATACTAATATATATACTGTAAAATAAATGTTCTTGAAAACAATGTACTGCTTTTACACATAAATCCAATGTATTACATTCAATACAGTTATTGTATATTGAATGAAATACAAATGGATTTTGAATTTCCCGCCCCGCTGGCAACGTACACACGCACCGGGAACTCCCCGGTGACTCATCGGATGCAGAAGCCCCGCTGGCAACATACACATGCACCAACGTCACTGGGAACTCCCCAAGAACTCATCAGATGCAGAAGCCGGCCAGAAGAAGAGAGAAGAAGGCGGAGATTGCGGCGATGGACGACGCGGGACGCCAGCGGATCAGGTAAGCGCTGTATTTACTATTACCTCCCATAGGATTATCTACCCCGAGTGTGACTCGGGGTTACCGCTTTTAGCAACTTTTTTCCACCCCAAGTCACACTCGGGTTACCTCTAGGGAGGTTAATATAAAGGTTTAAATAAAGATTAAATAAAGGTTTTCATATGCTTGTATGGACTGCTTTTTCTTTTTAGGAGTGTTAGGAGGGTTCTATCTGTAGCTTTCACTATGCCATTGAGCGTGCTAAGAATTGTGACCACTCCAGGAAAAGCCATTAAGATAAAACACAAACAAAAACAAATAAATAATGGCTTATAGGGATAAAATAAGGATAGGGTCTCTTTAAAGTTAGAATAAACTTTGTCATCTTTTTTATAATAACTGCTTATCATAAACTGAAATACAGTTTATTACTGTTGGAAAGCTTACCCTGGCTTTTAAAATAAGCAAAAGGACAGACTTAATACAACTTTATAATTACAAAATTGCAATCAGGCAGGACTTATTTTGCAGAAGGCATATGCAATGTCCCCTCTTCTATCACCTTACCTGCCTAATCACAACTTTTAAAATACTCTTACCTGTCCTTGCTCTGTAATAGACACTACACTAGTATTCAGTAAGTAAAATATTGGATACAGTTAAGTAAGTAATTTTATTGTAGAACGACTTTGCCCATTCATTCTACAATAAACAACCTGGCTGTTCGCATTTTTTTCTCTTTATTTTGTTATTATTATTATTACACAATATTTATATAGTGCCGACAAAATACTTAGTACTTTACAAAGTCCATAGTCATGTCACTAGCTGTCCCTCAAAGGGGCTCACAATCCCTACCATAAAGGGGAAGCCAATTAACCTACCTGCATGTGTAGTTTAGTTCTGCTTTAAAAATATCATAGAAGAAGTATCTGAAGGATCTCATGCTCAGGCAATGTCATGGAATAGAATAGAATGACAAAATCAAGTACTGAATGCTGGGCAATAGTAAAAAGGAACTGGGAGGCAGTGTTATTTGAATAACATTTGAAAAGTAGCTTTTTTTGGCAGGAACTGATGTTTAATCACTTTTGTACAGTGCCTATTATTTCTGACCCATAATTAATTTCAACAACCTTGAATTGTTGAAAGCGTGCGCGATCACATACATCTAACACCCAAGATTTAGTTGTCTTTGGACAGCTGACATCTCGGGGCAGTGGTCATGAGCCTTGTTAATTGGCCCGTGACCACCTGACCACTATGATAACAAATCATTGTTATAATTGTGTTAGGACATAACAAAAGCTGCCTGCTTTTCCTCCCTGTCCAGAATATATTTTTTAAAATATTATTAACCTCTTTGATTGTGTGCGTGTGTATATATATATATATATATATATATATATATATATATTATTTATACACAAACACACACACACACACACACACACACACACACACACACATATATATATATATATATATATTGGTGGACCATGGCTATCAATGTCACATTTCTGATTTGAAGAGCTTTGATACTCAATCTCATGTACATATATATTTCTATACAAGGTAATAGGGTTGGATCAGTTGTTAGTGTAATATATACATAAAATATAGGGAATGTAATATATACAGAATATTACATATTTATTTTTTATTTTTTAACCCAAACCTACACAAAAAAATTCCATCTGAATATTACCTAAAGTAGTTAAAGGAAATTCTTGTTTGTTCTAAAGTAAACATAATAAATATATTTAGATAGATTAAAAAATGAGCATATTATTTTATGTCAAACACATCACTCAGCTGTAAAAATTGGTTTGGTAAGGAAAGAGTTTAGTACTTTAAAGCGGAACTGTAGATCCCTTGATCCTGTCAGAGATGTCCTTGATTGGGTCACATGCCATCCTGTAATCCAATTTTGTCCTGTTGCCGCCATCTTGCTCCGTCTTCTTCCTTCTTTTGGATACGTCACCCAATTTCGCACTGCCAAGGCATGAGAACGGGTGACGTAGCCTGCTGTAAAGAAAAAAAGGAGAGTTTTTTTGTAGAAAAAAGCTCCTTCTGTGCATGCCCGATTTTTCCAGGATCCTTTTGGGATGTGTGACAGATTTATCAGGAAGCTTTTCGCTCCTATTCTGTCTTTATTGCCGGTGTTAAAGGAAAAAAAAAGATAGTTTTCATTTTTTATAAAAATGGTTGTCTACCCCTTTATGTAAAGTAAACATATTGGTGTATATCTGCTTTAAAGTGCTTAAAGTGTATCCAAACACTGACCAGTCATTATGTGTGAAGGTTTTCATTTTTATTTTTGAGCTTTTTTTGCCCTGTAACTAAACTCATGGTGGGTGGTGAGGTTCTGCACAGCACACTTTCTTATTATGTTGCATACTTACCTGTATCCAGTCACCCTTAGCATCAGATGATGGTGCCATTTTTGCCTTCAGCTTCAAGGTGGACGGTATTCATCTTCAGCCATTGAATTGACACTGATGACGTAACTCCTGCACATGTCTGGAAACTTTTGTATTTAGCTCTCTCTCCTGGTGACTTTTTCTTTTTAGAATTTAGATTCTAAAAGATCACAAGATTTTTGGCATGACCAACAGTAAATTTTTTATATGATCATATAGAAAAAAAAACACTTTAAATTGATAATATAACAGACTAAAATTGTTTGAATAAAATATTCCCATTTAGGGTTAAGTTATGCTGCACATTGTAATTCCTTACAGATGGACCTGGCTGCAGACTGTAACAAAAAGAAAATTAATTAAATTGGGGTATAAAGTCATCCTGAGTCTGGTTTGTCCATAACTTCTATCTGTATAATAGATATTAATCTTTGCATTATACGGTGTAGCAAATACTGGAGGATGATAAAATCTTTAAGTTCATAAAGGCAACTCACAATGACTAAATGTGCATGATATATTGTAAATGTGATCATATACAAGCTCCAAAATGTAGAACGTTGGTTGTATTACTGACCTGTAAACCAACTGCAAGCCTTTGGAGTTTATCACTAAATCACAAAACACACATTTGTTTTCATTCCATTATTTATCAAATCACAATACCGAAGTTTTATGAGTTCCCTCTGCACTAATGCTGCCGCTCTTCATTTCCAATTTGACATCATATTTCTTGTACATGTTTGATCAGTGATGTATACACATATTCATTTTCTTCCAGTTTGTCATTTTTCTGCTAACCACTTTAATCTAAAGTGTGGAAAGATTAATTGGAAACAACATTTCAGATTGGTATCTCTATGGTCATCAAGAATAAGGTTCTAATATCTTCATTTAATTGCTGAAAAAAGTGTGAAAAGCCTGGAGCTGCATAAAGATATAATTCATAGGAATGTTTTGGACAGAAGAGCAATGCGCTTCTTTAATCAGTTCAGCTCACACACCTGAATACCTGTCATAAAGCAATTTGTACATTTCTGCTATAGATCTATTAATGCAACAATACCTTTGCCATTGGTTAGGATAATGAGAAAATACAAATATTGGTTCATTTTTAAAGCAATCAATCTGGCACAAAGCACGCATTCCCTGGAGGAAAATCAATCACTGCTATTGAAAAGATGTGTTCAAAGTTTCATATTTTTTCATATGTCTTTAATGATGTATTCCTTCCTCCTGTTGTTTACAACATTGCATTCAATTGGTCCCCTAAAATACTTAAAACCCTTTGCAGAAAATTGCACATCCTTACTGCAATGGCTACAATTCCTTCTCCATCCATGTCTTCCTTTGTAGCCACCCTTTTGTCCCGCAGAGAGCAGAAACTACAAGTTTAAACATTCACATTTGCGATACACAATGCAAGGAATCATGCAGCATGTTGTTTTTATATAGGCAGGGACCTGACAATGTAGCCACTTTGATGCCTTCCAGTGTTAGGCCAGAAATTTTAGCATCATTTTGTGATTGGTGTTAGTAATGATTCATAGTGCAACTAAGCTAAAAAAAAAAAACTCACCTACACTTCCACAAATCCCTCGCTCCCTGTGGAGGTTTTCTGGATCGGGTTCCACACCGTCCTGCTATTTGTCTTTGTCCAGGTGCAAAGGAAGCATCAGTATTTTTTTCCCCATTGAAGAAAAAACTCCTTCTGCACATGCCTGAAATCAGGCATGCGCAGAAGGAGCAGCCAGAAGCCTCCTTGGATGCGTGATATGAGTATCTCAGGATGCTCTATGCTCCCGTTCTGTCTTTATTGCCGTGGCTTCACTTTTTTTTTTTAACAACCCCTCCCCCTAAAAGGTATTTTTTACCTTACATAAAAAGGTGTCCACCCTTTTATGTAAAGTAAAAATTTTAGTTTAGGTCTGCTTTAAAAGGAATAAATTATAGTTATTAAAATAATGTTTTCTTTAATATAAGGTTGCTTGAAGTGACTTTAAATAGAGACCAAAAAATTTACTCCTTTGGGCTGCAGATTAATGAAACAGAGTATATACAATGTAACAATAATGTCTGTAGACTGGAGATGTAAATGGTACCTTCTGTAGCAGGAATAAAGTAAAGTGGTAAGCCCCAATTTTTATCTAACATGAAATGATGGTAATCAGGTCTACCAGAGCACATCTGAAAGACTGGAGTACCAGACTCACACCACCTGCTCAAAAGGTCACAGTGATGGGTTCACGTATTTCAGACCAAGGACCAAATGACATTAAATGAGAGTGGGGTCCTAAGATATTTTGTAACGGGCAACAACACCTAAAACCTTACATTTTAAGGCTAGTAAGACAAAAATTTGCTGGCTACTAGATTAGCACTAGATTTTAGTGGTGTCCCAGTTGTTCTGTCTTTGTCTTACAGTTGTGTTCTTGTGCTGACAAAAACTCAAAGGAAACTACAAGTGGCCATACCAATGCACATTGCATTATCCACCATTGTCATCTTCAAGAAACCAATACCTGGAGTATATTCATGTAGACTGGGAGTGAGTGCAAAGCAGCTGTGGGAATTCAGCAGTACTAACATGGAACAAAACATTAAAAAAGGTGAATACTGCATTGCATTTTAAATAATGCCAATTGTTTATGGTATACAATGCTTTACTAATTGACACTCAGCTATGGTTTACCTCTACTTCAATAAAAAAAATAAAGAAATAAAAAATGAATTGGAGCAAGTTTCACCTATCTCAACATTCTATTGTCCTAAGTATTCTTTCATTGACATTATTATTGTTGTATTACTGATATGATAACATAACCTTGCAACATGATTACTCTGCATATGCATCAAACCTGCATCATGAAATGGCAAAACATAATTATGGAACTATCAAGATGAGGGAAGAAGCATTCCACAATGTGCAATGTACCGTGATAATATAAGTTGTAGGATTTTATGTGGAGCTTTTTTTGAAATGTCAAATAAAATACAATGTAGAATTCAATTAATAGTTACTGCTATGGGTCACTTCTGTTTTCTGTAGATTTTTGCATTCCAGGTGTTAAAAGCAAAGTCAATGAGCAGATTGCATGTTTGTTCTAATAATACGGTTCTCAAAACATTGAAGTGATGCCAATGTTTATTGCTCAGCAGGTACTTGAAACAAGCTGATAACTGGGTGGTTGTCATGGCCTTCTGAATATGAATGCACTTCACAACTTGGAAGCTCCCCAAAATCACCCTGGGAAATGAAAAACAAATACATGTGTGTGTGTGTATATATATATATATATATATATATATATATATATATATATATATATATACGATGAGGGAAATAAGTATTTGTTCTCCTGCTGATTTTGTACGTTTGCCCTCTGACAAAGAAATGACCATTCTATAATTAAATTGGTAGGTTTATTGTAGCTGTGAGAGACAGAATAACAACAAAAGAATCCTCAAAAACCCAGTGTTCAAAAGTCAAAGCTTGAAGTGCATTGTAATAAATGAATTAAGTATTTGATCCCCTATCAAGCCGCAAGATTTCAGGCTCCCAGGTGTCTTCACTGTATGCAGGTAACAAACTGAGATTAGGAGTACCTTGTGTAAGGGAGTGTACATAATCCAAGCTTGTTACAGTACCTGTATAAAAGACACTTGACCACAGAAAAAATGTATCAATCAGATTCCAAACTAGCCACCCTGGCCAAGACCAAAGAGCTGTCTGGGGATGTCAGGGACAAGATTATAGACCTAAACAAGGCTGGACTGGGCTACAAGACTATCGCCAACCAGCTTGGTGAGAAGGTGACAACAGCTGGGGTGATAAATTTGCAAATGGAAGAAACACAAAGTAACTGTCAAGCTCCCTCGGTCTGGGGTTCCATGCAAGATCTCCACCCAATGATCAGGAGAACGATGATGAAGCTACCCAGAACTACACATGGGAACTTGTCAATGATCTCGGCAGCTGGGACCATAGCCATCAAGAAAACAATTGGTATCACACTGTGACGTTAAGGCCTCAAACCTTGCAAAGCCTGCAAGGTCCCCCTGCCCAAGATAGCACATGTACAGGCCCATCTGCAGTTTGCGAATGAATATCTGAAAGATCCAGAGGAGAACTGGGTGAAAGTGTTGTGGTCAGATGAGACAAAAATTTAGCTCTTTGACATCATGTCAACT
>NC_092858.1:34039352-34048575 GCF_032062135.1 Pyxicephalus adspersus
AGTTATGACAATGGTGTTTATAAGGGATGGGCTAGAAGGTCCGAGCTACCCGCGTCAAGCTTGAACATGTATTGTTATAGTTGTAAACCATGATTGTTTTATGCATACATAAAATATGAAAGAGTCTATAGTAGTGTGCAGAGGGGTAACAAATAATTCTGTGAGAAACTCCTGCCAATATGAATGGTATAGCAATATTATATATATTACAGTAACAAACACATTACCACAATGCAAACATCAAAATGGGCCCTAAAGGCTATTTCAGGTCCATAGCAATCTGCAGCATTCTGTGGTGTGCTCCAGCCACTCCTATTCAAATAAATGTGAGTAGCAGACACCCTTTTTGCATGGAGTTGTGGCAGATCACAGTATAGTTTCTGAAAGCGACAAGTCACTTTTGTCCACACACTTGTCATATAGAATGTGTGCTAGATCTGCCCAGGCACACAGGAACTACCAGCCATTAGGGATGAGCGAGCAAGTTTTTGTAAATTTGCCAAACAAGATAGAATTTTAATTAAAAAAAAAATTAAAAAAAAAATTGTGGGCTGTGCCACGGCTGCATTCATTGATCAGCTCAGTGTGCGATCCCTGGCACTAGAGGTTAAATGGGGACAAGTCTCCCCATTCCAAACCTCTAGTGCTCTCTGATTGGCTGAGGAAAGGAAATCCTGATGAACAAATGGAGCCCTGGAAATCCACTACGATCCCCAGGCACTAGAGGTTAATTAATCTTTAGTGCACGGGTATCACACACAGGAGGATTCTGAGGGCTGCATGAATAAATGCAGCCCTGGAAATCCTCCTGTATTGATTTCCTGGAACTTCCGATGGGTTTGCCAAAATTTTGCGGACCCATCAGACGTTCGAAGATATTTTCACAAGAATGCCGGAGGCATTTTCGCTTCTCTCTACCAGCCATGTGATTTCATACCGTGGGGCTGAAAGTGCCCTAGGGCTTCAGTTGGACATGTTCCCCATTTACCCTGACCTTTAAATTTTAGCAGTGTACATTTCAAGATAAAAACCTGTTTTCAGATACTGTAGGTTTTTTGTGCATAGGCTTCTACTCACACAGTGAACCCAAACAATGAACCCAAAAACTGATTTGTGATTTTGTGTGCATTTCATTAATGTGCTTTAACCATGAGCTAGTGTGGCATCTGTTTTACTCCCATAACAAGTAGAAAAGATACCTCTGCAGCAATTACTGATATATAATGTTTACTATATGGACATTTTTATACATGCCATGTAGAGAAATAAGAAATGTGGATGGGGTGATTTGGCCCAGACAAATGATGCTGAAAAAATAGACCATTAAAAAGATGCAGGATTTTTCTGTCTGCTTGCTGCATTTATATAGATTATCCAGAAAAAAATGAATTAAAATCACTGGCTCATAAACTATGATCATCACGGTTTACATATGAATGGGGCTTCTGCTTGAAATTTCTTGTTTCATTTTGCTGGTATGAAACAATTTAGCCTTTTTTCCTACCTTTTTGGAACCAATGCCCCATTTGTTGGCAGTGACCTTAAAAGCTTAATTAAAAACTAATGCAGTGTGAGAGTGTGAATCCGCTAGCACTCCCAGAGCTCTGGAGCCTGTCGGAAAAGTCCCATTCCAGCTTTCCCTTTCTCAAAAGCACTCTTTCCTCTCAGCAACATTAATGTTTTCAATAACACTGGAATAGATTTGACCTTGGCAATTAATTTGAAGAGTACTGTTAACTCTGCCAATGCCTGCAGGATTTGTGTACTAAAATATGAAGCTTGCTTTTTTCCTTGAAAACATTTCTTTCTGCGCTTGCAAGGCTTATCACGCCTAAGTAATATCCAGGGCTGTATTTAGATGTAATTTTGCTGTAGACACCTGAGGATATCCTTTTGTAATATCCTGAACCTTTTGTATCATGTCAGTTTTTAATTAATAACTGCTAAAATGTACCATGTGAGACAGCAATAATCTGTACCTGGTGCTCCCCCAGTTTAATCCTGCTGCCCTAGGTAAAGGCACACAATGGTAGTTATTGAAAAACAGCCCTGAGTATAAAATAAATAAGTAATGCATTCCTTATTGGTGAAGGTCTACCTGACATTTTTCAGACTTTCAGCTACTGACTTAGTTCAGAGTTTTCTATGCTCAAGGTTGGTTTAAGCTGCTTTACTGCTGTTGAATGTAGCCAGAGTAAGACAATAGCAGTTTATGCACACTTATTTAACTCAATTATATATTTCCTAAAAGAACTGCATTCTAAACCAAAGCTTTTTTTATGTTACTAAGGGTTTTGCTGCTTAGATCACTAAAATTATGTAAAATTATGAGGGATTATTATTACACAGTATTTATATAGTGCCAACATATTACGCAGCACTTTACAAAGTCCCTCAAAGGCACTGAGCCATCATGCATTATGCACAGTGCTCTAATAGCTGAGCTTCTCCATTCCTTTAATTTAATATATTTATTCTTTTATTTAGTTGCCCTTATATTAGTCTATTAAAATGTCAGAACATTGTGTAAAAAGGTGATAGAACTTTAGGCAACTTTTAGGCATCAATCTCTGTGTGTCTACAGGCCAGTTTGAGGAATGATGCATCTATGCCACCCCTATATCATCATGTAGGGCTGGAATAACTAAATTGTTCTTGCTGTTGTGCTCTGTTGTGATGAGTCCTAGTTCCTAGGGGGTGGTATTATATTTGACAAGAGTAGGTAAGTTTGAGGAGGCTGTCCCTTTAGTGTGATGATGTCAAAAACAGGAAGTGTGATCATCAGATCGAAATATAGCATGGCACAGGGTAATTCTTCATTTTAAAAAAATTAGTTTTCTGGCTACAAGCACTTCTTTCATGGTTAAGCAGACATATAAATATTGATTTACAAATACAATTAGGACTGCTGAGTGATAGGGGGAACAAGAATGAATTTAAAGATTAATAAACGTATTTGTAGACATGTCAGAGTACCTACATTTTAGCAGTGCTGTTTTACATTTTTAAGACTATAAGTGTACCTAAATCCAAAAACTAAAATGTAATATATTGCTGCTTACCAGTCCTTACAAATGTCTGCTCCCTTATCTGTATCTGTAGAGGAACAGCCTTTTCACCCTCGTATAAGAAGTATTACAATGCTATAAAATACCCCCTTCTTCAGAACTTATATCATAGGGGGATGGGTTGGGGCTTACAAAGATAACTAGAAGCAATAATAACTGATATCATTCAGCACCCGCAGAAAAAACAGAAATTTATTCATTTCTCAGATTTCTGGCAGAATCAAAACATGTTTTTCCACTTTTTTAACCAATTAAAACAAAACAGTGTTTATGGCATATTTAAAGACCAAAGAGAACAAATTAGAAATAGTTCACTAATACTGGTGGTTAGGTTAGTAACAAAAACCAGATCCCATTTATAGTTTCATGAACAGCATTTAATGTTTGTTTATAACTGAAACAACAGTGGTGTACATGGGGAATTTCATCATCCCATAACAAATTTTTGCACTTAAAAGGTGAATTTACAAACTGTTTTCCTCTGCATCCGAGATTGGTAAGTACAGTATTTAAACTCCCAGTCCCCGTAGTGTGGTTTGTTATTCCCAGCAACTTCTCTCATGGATCTCTTCTCTTGATACTTATCTTTAAAATGTCTTCCTTTCACACAGGTTCCTCCCATGGTTCCCTTCTTCAACTACCTTGTATTGAAGAAGAATAGCTAATTGTTAACATTCATGTTTATAGCTTCCAGGTCTTCACTTCCACTATTTCCACAACATATTATTTATTACTGGCTTCTATGGTTTACTGAACTGTTTTTAAACTGTCCATAAAAACATTGACTATTAAAACTGAAATATGATGAATTACAGTGCGATTTTGAATAGATAAAATTAGATAAAATTAATTTGCTGAAATTGTAAAAAATCTTTTTTTTTCTTCTTCACTATCGCTTCATATTGGTAGGTAAGGTCACCAAGGACATTATTAGGGTTGGTGAACACCAAGCTGACTTCTGCTGAATATATATCTAGATCACTTTATGTGCCAGTGTTACTGAAGATAATCTTTCTTTAACAATGTTTATATTTGTATAAACTTTTTTAATTGTATTATATTTGCACAAGGCACTCACCTCGGACATCTCTGGACATTCTTAAAATGTATGGTTGGAAAACATGTATCATGTGGTGTTGTTGATTTGACTTGATTTAACACAACTGATATTTCTTTATATAATTAGCTGCTGCAGTTTGTGAAATTCTTCAGGCTAATGTGACATGATCTGTTCTTGTTGCAACAACCATTATTGCTTGATATCATTTGGTATAAAGTAAGGCCCGCAGCAGGGAAATAGGCATAGGGCCTGCATGACAGGGTGCGAGGGCAGCCCCATAGGTGGTTAAACGTTGTAAAAAGTAAATAGAGAGGTGAATGGAGGGATTAAATAGGGAGTGAATCAGAAGTTGACAGTTTTTTGCAGGAACATTTTTTTAGGTAGGTGACTTTTCATCATGGAGTCTTTTGACATATTGATGCAGCAGCTTAGGGCTGAGTCGGCCTCACGAAATGAGGCCTTGCTGCAGGATAGGGTGGGCTACGGCCTCGGAGGCTTTACTAGGGCTTAACGCCATGCTGGGGACCCCAAGAGGGACCCTCCTAACTTGCCTGCAGGGCACAGCTCGACCCAGGCAGGGCAGAGGTTAGGGAGGAATCCCTTTTGTGGCAGAACTGTGGTGTGGGGAATGTGTCTGCCAGGGAGCGAAGCCCTTTTTCTCCTACAGGTGAGGCCTTGAAAGGGGAGGCCTCACCTGAAGCTGGGACCTTGCGTTCAGTGAGGGCTGTTACT
Source organism: Pyxicephalus adspersus (assembly GCF_032062135.1). NCBI lineage: Eukaryota > Metazoa > Chordata > Amphibia > Anura > Pyxicephalidae > Pyxicephalus > Pyxicephalus adspersus. Next base: position 34,044,213 of record NC_092858.1, read on the forward strand.
GCCAGGGGGCACAGCCTCCATGTAGTGCGTGGGGGGGGGGGCACCACGTTGTGAGGCCTCACCTGAAGCCGGGAGCGTGTGTCGGCCAGGGGTCTGCTGTCAGTTCATTGATGGCAATGGACGCAGGTCTGGCTGTTGGTGGGAGCTGATCCAGCCGCTGAAAAAGATGGCGGCCAGAATTGACATGGGGAGGAGCAAGGCCATGTCACCGGGTCTCCCAGTTCCCAGATGCTCCCCAATTGGAAGGGGAGCTTTCATCTACAAAAGAAGACGACACAGAGGCGGGCCAGGGGCAGGGCCCTAGGATGGCGGCTGCAGGATCAGGGATCGCAGATCTGCAATGTAGGTCATCTGGGAGTCCTTGGAGGTCTACGTGTGCTTCGAGAGACCGGGGTGGAAATTTCAAAGGGGTTGCTGATTCCGGCATGAATGCTCTGAATGTGGATGCAGTCATGGTCTCTTGCGATGCTTAAAGTAAGGAACTGGGAGGGGCGCTGACAATGTTGGAAAGTGGAATGACACCGATGAGCACCGTAAGGATGCGCCTCTTTTTAAGTAAGTACCGGATAGAAAGGCAACGAGGTTGTTGGGGGAGGGGTTTTCTGTGGGGTTTAGGATTCTGTGTGTTTTGGGGGTGATTCCTAGGGACCCGGAGAACCTAGGATCGGCGTTACCGTATCCGGAGGTTGTTTTGGAAAAGTTGGTCAAGGTTGTGAGTCTGGGTAGAATGAGTGGGCCTTTTAGGTCGCCACTGGTGAGGTCTGGTGGTTTCGCTGTTAGGGCTGGTGCCCAAAAAGGAGGAGGGGAAGTTTCGGATGATTTATCATTTGTCTTTCCCCCCTGCCGTGGGGATCAGTGAATGATGGTATTGATCCAGAGTTATGTACAGTGGCGTACACATCGCTTGATGCAGCTATCCAGTGGGTGCGGCGTTATGGGGCAGGGGCACTGATTGTGTGTGCTTGTGGGGTTGTAGATGGAATGGTGAATATTTTGTTGATCGCTGCCTTCCTGTGGGGTGCTCTATTTCTTGTGCGTAATTTGAGAATTTCAGCACCTTGGAATGGGTTAGTTCGGAAAATACAGTTGGCATTTGAGGAGTGTCGGATTTTTGAAAATTCCGGATTTTTGAAAGTTATACTTACCACTCCTCTCTTTCGCAGCACCCACGGACATCTGGCACAGTTCTGGAGATCAGGCAGCAGGGTCGTCTCAATGTGTATTTAGTGTAGCAAGCAAGACCTAACAGCTGTTTCTGCAGAACAGTACCATCAAAACATAAGTGGCCAAACAGTGTATTACAGTCCCTGTATTGAAAATGCGATCTGAAACTCATGCCAGAAAACTGAAGGAAAAGGAATATCAATGGCTAGATTTTTCATAGTCAACTGTACATTATTTGAATAACTTCTTGTTCCTAGGGCCACTTCAGCATGTTGCAGAGCGTTTTGGGGTTCCCTTAGCAGGGAACAAGACGGAAGGTCCGGGGACGAAGTTGACTTTCCTTGGCATTGAACTAGATCCAGTGGCCATGGAAAGTAGGTTACGGCAGGGGAAGCTGGTGGCGTTGCAAGAAGTTAGAGTGGCCTGTGGACAGAGAAAGATGCATTTGCGGGAGGTCCAATCTTTTCTGGGGAAGTTGAATTTCACTTGCAGAGTGGTACGGATGGGGAGAATATTTTTCAGGCGACTGGCAGCAGCTTCTGCAGGGGTGAAGGTGCAGTTGCACTTTGTGCATTGTCGAGAGAGGTGAGGGCAGATTTGGAAGTTTGGCGGGGTCAAAAAATTTGTTCAATGGCAGGGCGCTTTGGCTAGAAGGGCTGGTTGATGCAGTGGATTGGGAACTTTATATGGATGCGGCAGGATCGGGGGGTTTTGGGGCATATTTTCATGGTAAGTGGTGTGCTGGGAATGGGTCAATGCAGAGTTAGTTCGGGAATTTGATAGTTTTGAAATTGTTCCCAGTTGTGGTCGTGGTAGAGTTGTGGGGTGAGATGCTGGTTCGATTTTATTGTGATAACTTGGGGGTAGTTCAGGCCATCAATAGTTTGACGGTGTCATCTGAGCCAATGGTGCGGTTGTTGCGGCATTTGATTTTAAAATGTTTGCAGCATATTATTTTTATGTTTGCTTGTCACATTCCCGGGGTGTGCAATGTGCTAGCTGATGCTTTGTCCCGTTTTCCAGTGGGACAGGTTTCGCTTTTGGCACTGGAAGCAGAGCATCGCGGTTGTCCTTGTCCAGTGAAGTTGTGGAACATTGCACTGGGCTCATCGGAGGTTTGATTCAGAGGTCGGTGAGTGACAGGACTTGGGAGACATATGCGATGGTATGGCAGGAATGGGGCTGTTTGTGTGAGCAGCTAGGAGGGGGACAGTTAGGGGAGACGCATGTTCATTTGTTGTTGTATTGTGTGGCTAGGGATTTTACCAGAGGGATGTTGGTCCCAGTGGTTAAAAAGTAATTGGCAGGGATAACCTTGTGGTTTAAGTTGAGGGTTGTGCGGGATGTTACTAAGAATTTTGTGGTACGTCAGGCAGTAAAAGTTGTACCATAGAGGTAAGAAGGCGACGGACACCAGGAGGCCGGTGCCATTTGCTTTGTTGCAAGGGCTGGTGGAGAAGTTGGGGGAGGTTTGTTCGGGGGTATATGAAAAAGTTTTGTTTAAGGCGTCTTTTGTTATAGCGTTTTTTGAGCTATGCGCATCAGTGAGTTGGTTAGTCTGTCCCGAAACAGGGCGGGAGGTATTTTGGTTCAGGATGTGTTCTCATCGGAGGATAAAGTGAATTTGGTGTCTGGCGGTCTATGACCGATCAGATTGGAAAAGGTTTTAGAGTGCGGCTGTTTAGTTTAAGGGGGTCCCTGGTGTGTCTGGTTAGAGCTGTGAGCTGTGGTGGAGTTGGGGGGGGGGGGGGGGGGGGGGGGGGGGGGGGGGGTTAGGCCATCAGGAGGGGGTCCATTCTTGAAGCGTGAGGATGGGTCTTTTCTATCTTGTTTTCAATTTATGGCAGTGTTTAGGCGGTGTTTGGTTTTAATGGGAATGGAAGGGCAGGGTTATTCCTCTCACTCTTTCAGGATTGGGGCAGCTACAGAATCTTGTATAATGTGCTATAGTACCCTGATATAGTGTGCTGTTGTGAATTAGGGAGTTGATGGGAGTTCTTCCATGATAGTCCATCCTTTCTATTTTTAATTTTTATTAAATCAAGGCCAATGTGATATACTACCATTATATTAAAGGCAATGGCAGCACTGTACACTAAGCAAGTCTGTTATCATTGACCCTGTCCCTAAAAACTGCAGTATCTCCATGTCCCTCCCCAGTAATCTCCACCTATTCTTTGGAATAAATGTCATGCTATCTAATGTAGGCCCCCACTCATTTAGTTTGGGGGGCTCCAGGTACCTTATTCAATAAAGTGATGTAAACCCTAGCTACAAAATGACCATGTAATCTTAGTATTCTCAATTTAAAAAAACAGGTGTGTGTTTTGGTCTCAACAGCACTCAATAGCTGTGTGTGTTGTCCTTGAATATAGTGATGAGGGAGAATGATGGACATGGTGGGTGGAAACCAACCCAAAATATTGTCGTCTACTGTGTCATAAATAATGGCAGAGGAAATAAACAATATTTAAAGGGTACAGTTTAATGAAATAAGAAGCATATAAAACAAATCAGCAATGGAATCATACAAGGTAAATGCACAGCAGAACACTTAGAAAGCAGTAAATAAGTGTTTTTTGTTTTACTTGGTTGACAAATTGATATAGCAGGCTAATGTACTCTAAAGTGAAGAAAAATGCATTATCTTGAAAAAGTCTTTGGATTTGTAATGTGTAATTATAATATTAAGACTAAAGCTACTGATTTCCTTTTAGCTCTGCCACATACCTCCCAACATTCTGAAATGGGAAAAGGGACATTGTTTAGCATGTTTAGCACAAGGTAAAAAAGTAAAGGACACACTGCTTTATACACCACCTAGCTGGAAGTACAACTGGGACCCAATGTGATCCCTACCTCGTGTGAGTCTTCTTCTGTCCTGGGCCCCTGTGCAATAGAACATGGTACACTGGCAGTAAATTTACTCTGGAGTTAAAATTTAGAGTGTTGCCAGTTTAAGGAATGAATGAAAAATCTACATGTACTCACTGAACAAATAAGATTACTAAAGTAACTTTTCGCCTAAATTTAAACATTAGATGCAAGCTGCAGATAGTTAGGTCTCAATTTTTGTGAACCAAAAAATGTAAACATAACAGCTGTGCCATTAACCACCTGAGCGTTACACTGAGGTCTAGATTTCTGTACCAAAAGTGATCCACTGTTTTTCATGAATTTGTTTTTTTAAATTGTAGAC
>NC_092858.1:34049541-34073847 GCF_032062135.1 Pyxicephalus adspersus
GCTGGATGTGCACAGCGGGACCATGGAGGTAAGGATGTGACAAAATTACGGGGTTAACCATCCTAGCCATTTTTTTTTGCCCGATCTTCGTACGGGCATACCGGCTAGGTGGTTAAAAAAACAAAAAAAAACAAATTGGATAAATTAGGACATTTTTTGTTCATGGAACCAATATGGTAACTAAATACTTGCTATTTATGTTCAGGCCAATAATGAAATTGTCCCAAACATTTAACGTTTGGTTGGGTTTTGTTAGTTCCAAACAATGGCAATATTAAACCAAAATTGGTTTGAATGCCCCCTCTCCCATACATAAAAGATCCTCTGAAATCTACTTTGCCACAAAGGAAGAGGCAAAAAAAGCATGTAGATCCCTTACCTTTTGACAAGAAAACAAGCCCCATCTGCCCCCAACAGTGGTAAGGGTCATTTTTGGGGAAGAGGAATTACCCTTTATTATAGTTTATATATATATATATATATATATATATATATATATATTCTATATAAGAAATTACCATTCATACTGGAATATATATTGGAAAAAGAACCTTGATTTATACTTGGGTCACACCACTAGATGGTGCTGTGTCATCATGGAAGATGTATACCATTTGTTATATATACATATTTACAATTTGTTACACTCTTTAAAGGGAGACTCAGCACCATCTACTGGTGGCCCACAATAATACACAAAAGAGGAGCAAGTGACCAAGGAGCAAGTTACAGAGCGTTAGTGACTCTAACACAGGCTGCCACCAAGCAGTTTTGCTGGGCTTTCACATTAGAAACTCCAGCATGCTTTACAAACTGAATGTCATGGATTTGCCTTGTGATAAATATATATTTATAGTCATAATACCATTTAGTTATGATTTTGTACAAATATTTTACAGATGGCAAAAAAAATTAGTGCATTAGCACTTAAATGTAAAATAAAGTTAACAAAAACCCATTTTTTATTCTGTGCTGTCAGCATTCCATTTGAAGCATTTATACAAAACTTTTTTTTTACAGATAACTTATCTGGCTTCAGTTACCAAAGCCTTCCATCTGTATTTGTGTTCCCCACAGTTACCAATTGCTTTCTTCTATTCAAACCAAAAGAAGAATTTCTTTCAATGCAGGGGGCAACACTGAATTATTCTTGCTGACACTTTGATAAAGAGGCCAAATGCCTATGTTCTAGGAACCCTGAAGTAAAAATGAAAGTTAGATGAGCAGTACAAGTCAATTGAAGCCAGTGCCTGTCAAACCTTAATGTAGACAACTAGAAAAAATGGTATTTAAATTGATGTCAATGCTGCGTTGTGCCAAGTCTGCCATTTTTCTATTGATCCAGAGTGGTGTTCCACAGCCTTTTAACCTGCAGTGAAAGGCAATGAGATTATTTTACAAGCAGTAGTTTATAGTGTTTTGAATAGAATTCTTAGAAGAAAGGATGTAATGACTAAACTGCTCCCACAATATATCACAGTAGACCTCTGACTTCCAAAGTAATTATATCGACATGCATGGTAATACTACTGGATTATAGTGTATCTTATTTTTATTGCTGACCATTTTTACATTTTCTAGCGGCTCATATGCCGCTTTGGCACAGTCTAGTCTTGCAAACCTTTGCAGCATGAAAATTGTTAAGAGGCAGGTGATAAAGTCGTCTGGGGACCTGATAAATGTGACCTAGTAAAAAGCCAAAGCACAGCTAGGGAGTCACTAGCACTAAGGTTTGGGTCACCTGATCTGGGAGAAATGGCTGATAAAAACAAGCATTTTTGGAAATTATGTAGAATATTCCATTTGTGGCTTGCTGCAGTCGGGAAGGGAGCAGAATTTTAATCAGAGAGACTGCAGTGACAGACTGCAATGTGCCTGGTGTTATACTGTCCTTATAAATCATATTAACACAGCCAGACGCTCAGTGCACATAGCAGCTTAAAGCTGTCAGGGCTGAGTCTGGCCAGGGGAATGAGGCTGCTGGAGAGGGGGAGACTGGTGAAACCTAGCAAAGGAACAAATAAAATAATGAGAGGGAGGAAGACATAGAAATAAAGGCAAATAAAAAGGAGCAAAACAAAGGAATAGATGAGATCCAGGATTCTGAGAATGTACATGTCAATGTAAAAAAAAAAAAGAAATACCATAGCTTCAACCAGAAAAACATTAGGCCATGTAAACAGCTGCTAGCGCATACTTTTTCACTTTACGTGTGGCACAGTTGCTCATAATCCAACCCTGCTGTGCAGAAATTTTAGTTTACATAGAAACGCACATTATCTAATTGGCTTCTTAAAATGGCCCTATATGCTACAATCTGATTGTACAATCCACTAAGGTTAGAAAGCTGAACATAAAACTAAAGTTTGTATATGGTTTTAAGAGGGGATGACTGGATACGATTTGACATTTGTCATTAGTTTAAGGTTGAAAAGCAGATCTTAACAATCTCTTCTTTGCTCTTTTGCTTACTTTAAACTTGATTCTTCGATTCTGTGCCATTAAATCTAAACATAGCCTATTGCACTGCCATATTGTGTGTGTTTAATCCACGTGTATGTGGAAGGATAAAAAAGTAAAGTAAACCATTTAAGTGTATTCTTTCTAATAGGGAAGTGTGATGCTACATTTATTGGTGCCCAACAAATACCAGACACTGGATTGGTGTGGTAAGAAAGTAACAGTTACATGGCTCTCATGCAAAATGGCACAGAAGGAAGAAAGGAGAAATAAAAGGTAGTGCAGAACAGATACAAAGTAGTCAGGTAAGTGACCAGTAGATATAAGTAGGAACCACTGGACACCATTGGAAGCACCTAGTGGCCACAGGATTTGACCACTGGACATGGGAAGCAAACTCTGGACCAGCAGGTAATGATCACTGCTATAGGCAGAAGATCACAAAAATTACTTGGGAGCAACCATACAACAGCTTTATGGTGACCACATTAAAAAAGTGATGGAGAGGGCATCATAATAGCCAGGGATTGTCTACAGTGAGGGCATAACCAAACACAAAATATCACTATATGTCTCTGACCACCAAATTAGCTTCACCGTAGCCAGAAAGTATAACGTATCTATAAAATTAGCACATCTGGCTGTGTTTCTGGCTGTAGTGAAATTGGCAATGAGAATGACACAGTAACACATAGAAAACAAACCAAATTAGTAAAGTTGGATCATATTAAGATCAATTTAAATGTGTGTCTCTGGGTTACTTTATTTTCAACATTTTGCTCCTTGTCATACTGAAAACTCCTTAAATATGTACTAGCTTATTGCTGAACTCCAGTCAAAAAAAACTCATGTACTCATCTTTCTTTTTATCAAAACATCAATATAGGTATTTTCCTAATGCAGGCAGTACAAGTACATACATTTGCCTTGGTTATAGCCTCTTGCAGCGCACTGTAAAGCACTGTTCAGACTGGGAGAAGGAGAAGCAGAACAAAGTGGGAGTCTTTCTTCCTTGACCATCCAATCACAAGCTTGGGGAGGGACAAGACCAGCAATTGTTACTAAATGGTTGTAGTGAAAAGTCAAGTCTTCATCTATGCCCTACAGGGCTGTGCCACAAAACAGCGTAAATCTTAAGAAATAACAAAATTAATATATTTTTGGTTGGTAAAACGATGCCCTTCATATGTATTTAGTTTGTCTACTTAGATTCTTGCCAGGAGTTCCACTTCAGCATTTTAATAGTTTAGCCATTGCTTTCCATTGTTACTTCCAATAAGTCTGTATGCACCCATAAACACTCCTCTGAGCAAATTAGGTTACTGAGTTTTGGGCACAGGATTTTGGTTTTAAAGTCAGACACATAATTGCACAGCACTAATTATATAAAACTAGAGGGGGTCCTAAAACAATCTATTCCCCCCAAGGCTGCACTCTTTTTTCCCAGAACATTTAGGCAAGAGTGTGGCAGCTCTTCCCAGAAGGGCTCCAGCGCACCAGATTGTTATGTACACCCCAGGGAACACAAGCTGCTGTACACAGGTATGTGAGTTATGCTGCTGGTTGTAAATGTCCAGTTGTGGAGAATTAGCTTGGGGGGTTGGGATGACAGCAGAAAGAGATTCTGTTTCATTTTTAAGGACTCAAATATATCTAGAAGTGGACATTTCTATACATGTTTAAAATAAGTACTTGTATTGTTTCCATTAAATAGTTATTTTCATAATCATCAGGACTGGCAAAACACAAACTCTTATTATGTAGTTTCATTTTGTAGGGTATTCACAGTGCCAGAATCTGATTTGTAGATCTACAACATAAAATATGTCTCTCTATGCTTGACCAAAGTGTTAAATGAGAAGGTTCTATGCTATGTTGTATCCTTTACTAACATAATGTTAATACAGAAATATCACTGTATTGTCCACAGTGTATACGGAAAAGACTTGACAGTGGGTCCTGTAACACCTGAACCATGGAGCTTGCTAGGGCCTGCAACACAACAGCCAAAGGACAGTCTGCAACACACCAATGCTGGTGTCAAAGAAATCCAGCAGCATACTATTAGTCTAATGAAAACCTGCAGGACCAAGCACGGAGCTAAACAGATCCAGCAGTATACTAACCACTGGTCTAGCAACAACCTGCAGGACAACAATCATGGTGCTAAAAATCCAGCAGCAAACCAACCATATAGATAGCCTTTGGGACACCAAACATGGTGCTAAAGAGATCCAGCAGCATACTTATCATGATTCTAAGGACAGCATACAGAACACCACCCATGCCGCTTAAAAGATCCAGCAGCATACTAACCATTGGTTTAAGGACACCCTGCAGAAAACCAAACATGGTGCTAGGAGATCCGGCAGAATACTAACCATGGGTCTAAGGACAGCCTACCAAAAACCAAACATGGTGCTAACAGACCCGGCATCATACTAATCATTTGTCTAAGGACAGCCTGAAGGACACCAACCATGGTGTTAAAGAAATCCACCAGCATACTAACCATGGGTCTAAGGACAAACTGCAGTGTATCAACCATGGTGCTAAAGAAGGCCTGTAGTATACAAACCATAAGGCTTATGAGGGCCTTTAGCATACCAGCTGATATGATTAGGAAGGCTCTGCAGCATACAAACTTATGAAGAGACTTATCATATGGCAAGAGGTGGCCTGCTGCACACTAACCATGAGCCTAGGCATAATCCTATATAAATCCTGTTTATTAATAATAATAATAATAATAATAATAATAATAATCCAAAGGCCACTTGACTATAGGAATTGGAAGTCCCACAGCAAGCACTCATCATAGTGTAAAGAACATCTGCAGCATACTAACTATAGATGTGATCCTTCATATTAACCAGAAGTCTAACACTAACCATAGGGCTAAAGAGGGCCTGCTGCACACAGAATAAATAGTGTCTTTAGGCCACAATTACAATTGAATTTTAGATCAAGCTGTCTTTCTTTAGAATCTTTCAGTACAGATGTAGTTAATTATTAAATCCCTCCAACATGTATTGACACTCAGCTGTTCCATGATGCCTTGAGGCCATTTCTTCTCAGGTGTCCTTCTGCAAAACTACAATGTGGCAGACTTTCTACAATCTTCTCAGTGTCGTTAGTGCTGCATGGATACTTGATTGTGAAATGAATAAATAAGAACGGGCTGATATACCAATTAACATCAAATATATTGCCAGTGTTTACGGCATGCTCCCAGTGGGGCGCATTATACAATTAACCGGGATACAGGGGGAGTTTTAACGGTTTTAGTTGGGGTGGGGGCTAGAGAGGGAATTTTATACTAAGAATGCTGCACTGTGCCAAGTGTAATTGCTGCTCTCCCTCTTTGCATGGAGCTACCAAATTCTCTTTATATCCTGGCACTGAACACCCTGTGGAGTGTTGTCTGTAGATTCATTAACTGGAGTAAGGATGTAAAAAGCAGAAGAGTGTAACATTTTAATTAGCCCTGAACAATAAACAGGCTTAATGAGCGGCATGAAAGTTCCCATGTGAACTCTGAGTGGTCTTAAGAATAGGAGGGCCCATTACACCCTCAGCCAATTTCATGCTGACTCTATGCCCTACGATCCTCATTATAGGATAAATATGTGGACACCTTGAGCCTGTGTGCGCTTGTTTATTGCTTCCTCTTCCTTGCAGACACTCCTTAGGACAATCAGCTACTGTAAAAAGTGCAGACTTCAAAGGCCGAGCACACCGGCCATATACAAGAACACCTGGGAGCTCGGATGCTTCACACACAAGCTTGTCTTTTAAATGCTAGATTTCTTCTCATTCACATGTAAAATAAAGCCGTATACCTCAACATTCATGTAAAATGTGCATTTGTTTTATTTTTACAAGTCCTAAAAAACTATGTAAACCTACCAACTAAAATCTTCTTTAGGCTTTAACATGTGAATGCCATTTCAAAAGGATTTTCAAACTTTTTTTTAATTTGCAGGTTTCTAACAATAATATGTGGTGATCCTTCTATGACTCTTAATGTTAATAGCATTTGTTCTGGCATTTCCTGCTATATGGTGACCCTGTTACCCAACTCTACTCCTGCATCATCACAGTGTCAAATAGATTTGTGTTTTTTAAACACATTCCAAGCAGGCATGGTTCACTGTGACATGGCATACAGCCACCAATGATACATATATGCAGGATAAGGCTCCAGGAGGTCAGCAGCATTCATTGTCCAACGAATGAAGAATATGTGAAAATTAAAAAAAAATCATTTATATATGCATATTAGATTTGGTAGATTATACATCTACCTTAATTGTTACTTTTGGAATCTGGAAGCCCTGTTTAATAAAAGTTTTTGCCAAATAACTCACTAAATTAGTTATTACTGTTTGGTAAATCAGCCAGCACTGTATATATATTGGAAGTTGGCGAGTTAACCTTGTACTCCGTGTTCCTCATAACTGACTTGGATTTACATTGCTGGACTATGTGATTGATGTGACTATAATATAAAGGTTATTCGAAAAAAAAAGGTATGTGCTTTTTTTTTCTAATAAAATTATTTTTCTTGGTAAGGATTGTCTTTTTCTATAATGAAAAGTTATGGTGCACACTTTACCGGTCAAAGGTTCTGATGGATGTTGTAGTGATCTAAAAGGGGCGTTGTTCTTCAATAGTCATGAAATCACCAGCACATCACAATGCTGAGACAATTTAATCCAATGGACAGCTGTATTGACCTTTCAAAGCTCAAAGTAGCCCCTTTATCAGACAGTAGTGACAAAAATGTCACTATTACCTGATGAAGGGGTTACTCTGAGCTCTGAAACATCACTACTGTTTTCCATGTGATTTAAGTTGTCCCTAATGTAAATCTTGATGTGCTGGTGATCTTGTGGAAATTGTCTCTATTTCTAGGTTACTTGAATTCTTTTTGGGCATAGGTAAGGAGTACTATGCACTGTCCCAGTCTGTCCTGACTGCCCCCGCCTCTGCCCTGCCAGGTTTTTTCTGCCATATGAAGTATGATACACATACAAAATATAGAGTACACATGCTCCACCTATAAACAAGTGATCACTAAATGCAACCGAATGTGTATTTTATTTTATAAGGAAAATGTTCTACCATCTGTATAGCAATCATCTGTTACTCCGAGAGATTATTCACCAATGAAAGGTTAAAGCTTCAGGACAAGAAGTGAGGGTAAATCTCTCTATCAGAGTCCTGGGTAGCAGTAAACACTGGACAACAGCTTCTTTTTCTATCCTGTTTAATGTACATTTTAACAGTTGGCACCTTATGGTCATTTTATACACATAAAGATTTTTTGTGGTCTATTTTTAAAGCTTTCTCTGATGGAGGACCTTCCAGGTCCATGTGTTTCAATAGCAGTGATTGATTCTCCAACAGGGAATGTTTGAGTGAATGTCTATGTGACTCTTGACATGTGATTAGTAAGAGGCACCAAATGGGTTCCTATGTACAGTACAGCAAACATCTGCAGGGATCTCTGGACCTTGCTCTTCAGTGGACAGAAGGGACATCAACTTCTGTTTCAACCATCCCTGAAGAACCACTACAGCTTTGTGTCCCACATCCTTCTTTAGATCCACCCTCAGTGTAAGCCTTTAAACCAGCGTTTCTCATCCCTCTTAACACGGAGGAACTCTTGAAAAAACATTCAGGTCTTCAGGGAACTACTAGATTGTAAGCTCTTCGGGGCAGGGTCCTCTCCTCCTGTATCACTGTCTGTATTAGTCTGTCATTTGCAACCCCTATTTAATGTACAGCGCTGCATAATATGTTGGTGCTATATAAATCCTGTTTAATAATAATATTAATAATAATAATTCGGGGAAATATTAAAATATTTTCCTCTGGCTATTTGACAAACACAAGCAAGGAAATTAGAAATCTAAGATATGTGTTCTATTCCAGCTATGCAGATAACAGAGGAAAGTGTTCATACTGTTAAGAAAACAAAGGAAACACTGAAAGAGAACCATTGCTTATATAAAGACATTAAGTGACATTTAATTATGAAATTAAGCATGCAGAATATTAAAAAATATATAAAACTTTAACATAAAATTCTATGGAGTGCAATTTTCACCCGATGTGATTAAAACAATGTATCTACTACTGCTGGGTGACATGTTGTTATAAAATTCCTACCCACTGGTTCTTTACTCCTTTCTTGGAGGCTTCCTCCACATGATTTTAGATTAAGTTTTGATTTCTGCAAAATGCGATAACACAGTATAGGAGGGAGTATATATTCACCATTGGGCTTACCTAAAGGAGACTTATCATCAAATCATTATTAGGAAAAATTGAAGTTGCCATCACTGACCTCTCCTTCTCAAAATCCCAGTGTCCTAATTGTCAGTCTGACCCTTCTGAAACTGCTATGCAGGCAAGGACTTCAGACTTTTATCTAAGCAACCTGATCTTTATAATTGTTCTGGCTCATTGGCTAAAAGTATTGAAGAAAGGTGAGTAGTGTTATTTTGCATTTATTTTCATTTATTATAGTCAAGACTATATAAATGCTGTAAGTCTTTAGCCAGCAGTTCTATTCCACATATTACCTGATGTTTATGGAGCCCAGTAGCTCAAGCTGTTTTTTTGTCCAAAGTTTAACACCAATTCTTTAAAAGAATGACAAATTCTGTGCTCTCACTGATTTAAAGATGCAATAAATGTTATTTGTAAAAGAAGCATATATTAAAATGAATATGGTAAACATTTTATAAAAGTTTCATACATTATGAAGGATTCCCAGAGCACATTAAAGGATAGGCAATAAATGCGAGAGATGAGCAGAAAAAGGGAGAAATCTGTACAGAGAGAATAGGAAAAAGAGAGGCAAACATGAGGGCAGAGATAGATTAAATTAACAGCATGGACCCCTAGGCAAGGAATCAGTTTCGCCCAGCATCTCCCCATTTGACTTAAATAAGGATTGTATTAGGCACCCTAGCTATTCACACTGTCTATATTGATGTGGATTCTTCCCATCAGACACCAACCAAATGCATTCTCCTTCGTTAAGTGACAGGTTGGTGCATTACTCTGATCAATTATACTATTTCCTTGGTTTTTCTAAAGAAGCAGGTACAGTAAATTTTAGCTGGGCCCCTGGAGATCCATTAGTCTTAGGCTCCTGTCTAGGATTGGCTTGTGGATAATCTGTCTCTAGGAACAAGAAAGTTGTAGAGTAAGCAGGGGAGCAAAAAGATTAGTAAAATGAGGGAAAAAGTTTTACAGAGGGGTGGGTATGGTACACAGATCAAGAAACAAAATAGAAAGTGAGCAGATCGAGGGAAGGGGGGTGAAGCACGTCTATACAGAGGAAGGGGTATTAAGGAAGTCAACATAATAGGAGTGTGTATAGGAGATCTAAAAAAGTAGGGAAACCATAACAGCTGTACAAAAGTAAGAAGAAAACCATACAGGGAGGGAGGAGAATGAGTGCCACATTACGGGAGGGGATGAGTTACTGCTTTGATTTATTGTGTGCAAAATTCAGATTGAGCTACTGAGCTCTGTAAATAACTGCATCCTTTCAGAAAAGTTGATAAACAAATTATTATATAAATAGAAGACAAGAGTTCCACCTGCTGGCTGAAAGTGATATATAAATGATAGCTATTGATATGGAATTTCTCATTTTTACAAAACTAATTCTTTGTGTTTCTTTAGCATTGACCATAATAAATAAAGAGATGTATGTAAATTAAATAATTAATATAATTTCCTTTTTTTAATATTCTCAACAGACCTTCTTTCTGACTGTACAAACATCAATCTACTTTTGTTTTTACAGTGGGAATCGGCACTAACATGGTTTCAGTTTAGCTCATTAGCTCACTTTTTCTTTTAAATACACTGACAAACTTTTTATTTTTTTTTTTTTTTTTTATTTTACAGCAAATTTCAGCATATAAATAGTCACATATGTATCCTTTAGAAGTATAAAGCTGCAGAACCATTGTGGTTCTGGTTGTGGATGATATGACACACTTAAAAACAGTGAGATTTATTCTGTTGAGATTTATAACCTTTTGTACAGTATATACCGACCTGGCTTCCATATTGCCAGCTATGATGATCATTTATACCATATTCGGCAAAATACATTCTGTAGTGCAATACCTATAGTAATCCAACTAATAATTATCATATCATTATGAATGCTTCTGTAGTGACAGTACCATTCAATCACTTGTCAATCAATGAATATTAAACATTTCCCAGGATCTGACACAACCTCAAACTAAAATATTTATGTGCCAAACTGTATATGCAAGTAAAATAAAATTGCTTTTCCAATGTAATGAGACAGCTGGTTCACTCCCACTCCAGGTTTGCTTATCTCTCCAATGGTTAGTTTTTGGTTCTGTTCTTGTTAACACAGGCAGACAGTCATGTGATCAGTTGCAGCCACCTTGGTCATATGATCTTAGCAAAATGGAAACAGGTGTCACTTTGTCAGCCTGTGCTTTGATAGTTAGCCTAAGTGTCAAATGAATTTTAAACAAAAGGGAGCAAAATAATAACGTCATGTTTCTGGAAGTAGAAGTATTCACATAGGCAGATTAATATTAAAGTGGTTTACATTTATTGGAAATTCCTACTCCTCTCCAATGTCATTCCTTTAATTGCATTATATTTTCAAAGAGACCATGTAAATAGACTGTGCACTTTAACAGAAATGTCCCTATAAGTTTTTATATTCATTTAAAATGCCATTGACATGTTGCAAAAAAAATAATTGGCCCTGATTTATTAAAGCTCTCCAAGGCTGGAGAGGATACACTTTCTTTGGTGAAGTTGGGTGATCCAGCAAACCTGAAATGGATATCCTAAAGTCAATTGCTATTTATTGACAAATGTTCTTACTCATGGACCAGATCCATTCCAGGTTTTTTGAATCACCCAGCTTCACCGTAGAAAGTGTATACTCTCCAGCCTTGGAGAGCTTTATTAAATCGGGGCCATTGTGTAGACATCCAAAAGCTCTAAGACTAGATGGGATTTTAGCATCCCCAGCAGACTCCGAGCTGTCACTCCATTATAGTATGGTATTCCCCTTCTGTCCTTCCTCGGCATCCACATAAAAGGTGGTGTAGAAAGGGAAGGGCAGAAAAGCAGGGCCAGCACAGGGCATAATTGGATACTCTCAGAAAGGAAAAAGTATGACATGGCAAAAGAGAGGGGCTGTATAAGAATTACATTGTTAAACTTTCTAGCTGATTCAAAGTTAAAAAAAAAATAGTTTATGCAAAGGAAGAACACTGCTAAGTGAATTTTGATTTTTAGGCTGGTAAAGGGTCTCTTTAAAACCATGTGATTGCCATTGATTACATTACTGTTAAAAAGTAATGTGATTGTTTGTGTTGTGCCACAGCCTATTCCAATTCTTGTCAGTCTGTAGTAGTGATGAGCAAAATTAAGAGTTTTTACTTAAATTTTTAAACACATCATTATCAAAATGTCACCATTTTGGATAAATACATAGGAGTCAATGGGCCAAGGATAAAACTGTGTAAAACAGTAAATGAAAAATTGTAAAATAACAATAAACAAATATCAGTCAAAACACCTTAAATTAGAAAAAAAACACTAACTGATTGTATAAACTACCTTACATACAATCACCAGCCACTTTTTTAGGTACTCCTTGCTGGTACCAATATGGACTTTCTTTAGCCTTCAGAACTGCCGTAATTCTTCATGGTACAAATCATATGGACATGATAACATCACACAATACTGTGAGTAGTATTGGTAGATTGTAGAATTTAAACAATAATCAGTTAGTATTAAGGGGCCTGAAATGTGCCACAAAATATCCCCCACACCTTTATACCACCATTAACAAACAGAACCATTGATACAAGGCAGGATAAATCCATGCTTTCATGTTGATAATCCCAAACTCTGACTCTACCATCCGAAAGTCCCAGCAGAAATTTGAGATTCTTCGGACCAGACATTTTTCTCGCCTTCTCATGTCTTTTGTTGAGGATGTACTCATGGAGTGACACCTGGAGTGGTCTCCTGCCTTCTGTTACGTAGCTGCTTTAAGGTTCGACATGTTGTGCATTCTGAAATGCTCTTCTGCATATAGGTAGTCCCATAGTTAAGGACAAATCCTAGATACAAACGGGGCTTCCCTGCTTGTTCGTGTGCAGGACAGAGGCTTGATAGGGGGGGACGTGGTAGTTTGCATGACTTGCAGAAGAAGTCCTTTGCTAAACACAGCTGAGCTCTTCTGCAACATCTGGTAACTCTTTAATGCCCAAGACAAACCCTGCAGTTGTTTATTTTTGCATATCAAGGCACAGCTTGCTCCAGAAGTTAATGAATGTCTAGGCTCCATAAAGTGTTTTTTTTTTTTTTGCTTTGTTTGTGATTAACTCACTGTGAAGATTTTTTACAGTAACTGACTCCACGTTGCCTTGAGACAAACATCTGTTCTATTTGCATTTATTACAATAATGTACCTGTTCCGACTTAAATACAAATTCAACTTAAGAACAAACCTACAGTCCCTATCTCGTTTGTAACCAGGGGACTACCTGTACTTTGGTTGTAACAAGTTGTTATTTAACCAACTGTTGCCTTTCTATCAGCTGGAGCCAGTCTGGTCATTCTCCTCTGACCCCTGCCTTTAAAAATTTATTTTTGCCCAGAAGAATGCCTCTCACTGGATATTTCCCTTTTTCCTGCCATTCTTTGTAAACCTTAAGGATGATTAAAAGTGTGAAAATCCCAGCAGATCAACAGTTTCTTAAATTCACAGACCAGCCTGCCTGGCACCGACACCCATGTCATGTTCAAAGTTCCTTGAATCACTTTTCATCCCTATACTCATGTTCTGTTTGAATTCAGCAGGTCGTCTTGACCTGATGCATATCTACATGCCTAAATGCATTGAGTTGTTGCCATGTAATTGGCTGGATAGATATTTGCATTAAGAAGCAATTGAACAGGTGTACCTAATAATGTAGCCATTAAGCCTATATTCCCCAAAAAACACAACACCCTCTAAAAAGGAGGAATAAAAAGTAGATCTTTTTCCAAGCAAATTTTGCCTAAGCAGCTCAGTTAGCAAAATTGAAAGTTTTACTCTTTACTCTTTTGTCTTTTCTAAAATGTGAAGCACAGAAAAAAGCTTGAAACATTACATCACAGGAACAAGGGGGTCAAGTTTTTTAAATTCTCCGTTCCGCAGCTCGAGCTTCAAAGTGATCACAGGTGCACTTTCACTTCACACAATTTCTTTAGTGAATCCAAGCTGTTATTTGTATGGGCTTTACAATTCCTATCACTGGTCACGTCCAAAAACAAACTGAAATTGTAGTGGATTTTAAAGCATTGCAAATATCTGTTCACGTGTTTGACACAAGGAGTAATTAACAGCATACCCACCAATAGTGCAAAGAGACATCCAGACAGCCTGGTGGTGAGCCGGCTTTGCTAATCAATGTTAGCCGGTGCTACTAATCAGTTTGTAGACAACGGGCAGACACACTTATCGGCTGCTGTCAACAAACACGGCAGAATGAATTGTGATGAAACTCTTTTTTTTCATCTGGGCAAACCAACCCACTAATTTATATTCTGTGTCACTCCTACCATATGTCTTTTGGCCTTGTCATGTCTAAACACACTCATAAATTTTGGGTTGTAACTGTTTACAGATGGAGGATTGGTTGTTTCCCAGAATGACAAATAATACGTTTCTCTGTTTTTGTTGTTGCATCTAAATTTACTGGCATAGCGCATAGCAGGATTTTTAAAAATATTTATCCCAGTAACATACAAAGAAAAGAAAAAACAAATAGGTACTTATTGATTGAAGGTTATTCTAAATACAATTATTAATTCTGAATATTTAACAAACCTAAGCAAATAACAACCACTACAAATAACACCATTAAAAAACTCTAAAAAAAAATACTATTTATATATGGCATAATCAGAATCAGCAGACTGTTGATGACCACTTTGGGCCTGATTTATGAAAGCTCACCAAGGCAAGAGAGGATCCACTTTCATCAGTGAAGCTGAGTGATCCAGCAAACCTGGAATGAATTTGGTCCAGGATTGAAAACGTCCTCTTCCTCGATCTGTTCCCCGGCGAGTGCGCTGATGTTCCCCGGTAGTACATACAGCATACAGACGCCGCTAGGGGCGCGGGGGGAATATCTAATTAGTTTGTATTGCAATAACTACAACATAACTGTATTGAATGCAATACACTGGATTTCTACGTCAAAAAGCAGTACATTGCCTTTCATGAACCTTTATTTTACAGTATAATATAATAGTATGAGTTTAGTTTATTATTAAATTTATAATAAATTTTTTTTATTTAATTTATTATTTTGACTTGATTTTGTGTTAAAAACTTTATTATACTCATACTATTATATTTTACTGAAAAATAAATTTTCATGAAAAACAATGTACCGATTTTAGACATATAAATCCGGGCAAAAATAAACTGCCCAAGAGGTTGATATTACATTTTAATGGCTTACACCTTACACTTTATTCTCAGGTGTAGGCTGTAGTAAAGGATAGTGGTCTCTCTGCAACAGTCCAAAAGCCTCTTACTGAGTCTGAGCCCTGTATAAAGCATGCCTTGTGCTTCTTATTTGCCCCAGCAGGAGGCATCATACTGCTACAGGGAGACTGCTACCTCCACAGATATAGCAATGGTCCGTCTCTGTAGATTTCCGCTTGGAGTTAAGGGCTAGGGGTATATTATGCTACTTAAACAGTAGGACATTTTGACTTACAGTTACATTTTTTAAAATTAATTTATGTTATACTTTGCTCAGCTTTTACCTCTGTCTGTCTACTTTCTTTAAAAACTGCATTAGGGATTTTTGGTGATTATTACTTTTTTGTTGTTGTTTAGTGGGACGAGTTTTGCCACCTTTTGCTGTATTTCACAGGGCAGGAGGTTGTTGTTAGACAGATGGCTTTTTATGTCAGTGGAATGAATGGACACCCAATGGTCTAGCACCTGGGTCTTTACTTCTTTTCACAATCTGTCTCCATGGGAAGAAACTGCAGGAAACCGCAGAACTTCCAACTTAAAGATGCACTGTATTCAACAAGTACAAAACAAGTCACAAAAATCACAAGGTAAAGCGCAAGAACTTAATCAAAGCATGTTTTTTAAAGAGAATTGTCACTATTCAAGACAACCAATGGCAAATGTTGTTAAGGGGGAGGGAAGAAATTCAATAAAAGGGATGGTTAAAACATAAGCAATTTACTGAGACTGATTTTTTTGTAAAAATATGTTTTTTCAGGTAAATTTTGCAAAAGTGCAGCTCAGCTTTTCAAGTTAGTTACATTGTCTTTTAACATAGTATTGTTGCCAAAATTGTTAGGGGTCAGAATGACTTGTAGGAACATGTCCCAAGTTTAAAAAATAGAAATATAACCCATGCTGGCCATGATCTTGCACAGTTGCAAGATCGTGGTGGGGTAGCCTGCTGTAAAGGCGTCTATTTCCCTTCAGTGTAGAAAAACACCCCTTCTGCGCATGCTCGATCCCAGACATGGGCAGAAAGAGCTGCAAGGATCCGCCCAGAATGCGTGACGTAGGTATCCTCGGATATCCTTTCTTTACCTTTTCTATTTACAAAACATTTTTTTTTTAACTGAGACAAGTTCCCACATATTCCCCTGACCCCTCCAGCAATTTTGATGGGGGTACCATGTCTAGGGATTTGCTCACAAAGCAAATTTGCAAAATAGCCTAAATAAGCCTAAATTTTTCCACTTAAGAAAGTAAGATTTCCATGATGAAAGCATTTTTACAAAAAATTACTGAAAGTTCCTAGTAATTAACCTTTTCAAAAGATGTGTTAAACCAAGCTTTGATTTTGCTCGGGCTAAGGAAGAATTATTATATCATAACAGTTTGTTTTCAATCATCTGTGTTCCATTGGAGACATTTTTATTTCCTTCTTTCCAAAGTTAAGAAAATGCCTACTTAGTTGTCACTTGAACAAATGTCCCTATTGGAGAATTTCCCCTCTCCTCCTCCTGTGTCTGTATTTGTCTGTCATTTGCAACCCATATTTATTGTACAGTGCTGCGTAATATGTTGGCGCTATATAAATACTGTTTAAGAATAATAATACAACATTTTGGATTTTACCTCCATTCAGTCTCAGTGACAGTGGTCACCACTTCAATTATAGAAAGTGAACCTAGTCATTTTAATAATTAAATGTTATCTTGATGTTTTTTCTGGCCATATTGAAAAAAATGTAATACCTTCACATACAGTACATAGACTGCCATAGTCACAGACAGTAATAACATTACACTATACATATTACCTGGCAATATTACTTATTCCTCTAAAACAGAAATCTACATTTAAAAATACAAATTGCAATCATCTGATACTAAAGGAAATCAGCCTATAGCCAGATCTATTTTGTTATATTTGTAGGACTTTTTGTACAGAATTTTTCAGCCACCTATGTAACCTAGTATCTGGCAATGGAAGGAGGTAAAGGGCCTCCATGTCTGAAAAAGAAGTGAGGTTTAGAAACCAGATGTCATTTTTCAGTGCTGGGTATTAATTTTTTATTATCCTTCATATATAAGCCCCAGCATATTGCACAGCACCATACATCAAAATAAAGGACACACATTACAAATTCCATAGATAGCAGACACAAATACAAGCCATGGGAAACAGGGTCTGCCCAAATAAACTCACTGTCTACATGTAGGAAATGAAAAGAAGAACATGACTGCTTGTTGTAGGCGACACGGACTGTTTTCTTCTCAAACAATTTTAATAATGGATGTCAGTGGTGACTTAGGGATTGAGAAAACCTCTACAGCAAGTTCCCAATGTGTTATTAATGTGTTCTTATTGCACTCATCCATGAAGCTGCTGCTCAATGTATAATACATTGTTAAATATGTTTTTCTTCTACACTTATTAGTCCTTACAAAACTAATAATAATAAAATTTAAAAAAAAGTTAAATCTTTAAAAACTCAAAATGAAAAAATGAATCTTGTGTTTTATAGAAAGGTTGGTGGCATTCATTCCAAATTTAGGAGGATTCTAAGGCTGGGGCGTCATGTGCAATTTTAATCACTTGTAAGTGAGGGTTTAACTAATTGTTGACAATTGTTAATTTGGAATGTATTGATTTATTTATTGATTTTAATTAGGGCATTTGTCAAGAAACACCTAAATCTTTTGGTAATCAACAATTAAACATGTCCATTTAGCTCTGGCCTAAAACTAACAGCAGGACCAATTTGATGACTGCAGTGAATTTTAGGGCAAATCACTTACCTTCCAAAAAAATAAAAAATAAAAATCTCAGTAAAACATGAAATAAAAAGTAGATTTTGCTGTAAAACATTTCTCTCTTCCCCATCGTACCATATTTGTATCGCTAGATGAATAAATTGAATGACAGCCAGTATAATTCAACTCATTTCCTATGAGACTTAGCTGTCATGGACCTGCCCCCAGGCTGTGATTGGACAATGACGGAAAGGCAGATCAGTGATTTGTTCTCCTCCTATCAGGACATTGATTGGCTCCTTGTCTTGCTTCTTCCTCTCCCAGTCAGCTGAACAGGAACTGTAAGACATCAGGTTAAATTGAGGTATTAATACTAATTTGCAGAAGGGCTTAGAACCCCTGCCAGACATCTGATGAACAGAGCACACCCTGGAAACGTGTCATCTGATATCCACACCATGATTTCTGCCTTATCCTACATAAGTACCCATCCATTATCATCTTTGTGGACAGTTTGATGTTAGCCTAGAAAAAGCAACAAATTGCTATTTTCAAGCTGAGAACTGGGTGAATTTTCCAACGCTTGTAAATATAAGTATATTACTTCCTCCATGATGCTGGTGTGCTTTCTGTTTGCTGTTGGATATTTTTACCGAGACTACCCATTGGTAGTTGGAATGTGTTCTCCAAGGCTGGAGAGGATACACTGTCATTAGTGAATCTGGCTAATCCATCAAACCTGGAATAGATTTGGTCTAGCATTGAAAAAATAGCAAATTACTTTTAAGAAATCTGTTCCAGGCTTACTGGATCACGCAGCTTCACTGATAAAAGTGTTTCCTCTTCAGCCTTGGCATGCTTTATTAAATCAGATCCATTTAATTATTCTGAATATTAACAATATACTGTTTTTCAATTCTGTCTTTGTCCCTACTGAAAGGGGATTCTACCTCCCTGGCAGGCTGGCTAAGGCTGGAAGAAGTAACAAATAATTATATATAAATATATATATATATATATATATATATGGATTACGGTACATTTTGCATTGTTATATTAATAGTTTTATTTGATGTCTTTTTATATTGGTTATGGGGGAAGAAAAAAGATTACATAATATGTTATAGACCATTATATGGTGTTCTCCTGAAGAAGCAATGTGTGAAACGAGTAGAGGAACACTTTGTTATTGATTATCATACACCATACAACAAACATTACAAGCTATAATTGTTACATATCTTGTAATGGAAAAGGTTCTTCGTTTTTAACATGTATTAATAAAGGTGTATTTTTATTGTTTTAATATTATTATATTTTAATTTTTAAAATATATTTTTATATAAATAGATATATTTTTATAACATACATTATACATTTTATTATATGCTCCTTGAAAGTCTCATAATAGTAATAGTCTCATAAAAGTCTCATAATATATATATATCACACTGTAACAAGAGTTAAAGGGAAACCTTCAAAATGGTACATCTATTCCATTGACAAAAAATTATTTGTTACATTACAGAGATTTACTCTCATTTCCTGTTGTTTCTGGGACAGCACTTAAAGGGAAATCTCCCCGCATAAACCAGATAGAGCTTTAAACCCCTACCTACCCTGTTCTAAACATAAAGGATAACTTTTTACACTTTTATTTAAGCAACATGAAATCACATATTTAATTGCTACACAAAGTAATTTCATGTTTTGAACAGTCGCATCTCCATTTTAATTTGTAGCTGTTTATTCTTTTAAAAAATCAAAAAATTAAAGGTAATATAGCACTATAGGGGCGTTTTTCACATCATTTACAGATGGTGCACAGAAAGCCCCCAGACATGTCATTTCCTGCTTTTTTAGAAGTCTGCACTAAGATCCAAGTCACATCTTAGGCCTCCCTGCAATAAGAATCTCAGTTTTGATTAGATATTTCCTAAAGGTATAAATACAGTATAAAGGACTGCAAACACTTCAACTTTTCTCATTAGACCACTGAAATTGAATCGGGGTAATATAATGACCCAAACACTATGCAAAGGTCATAGTGAAACAAAAGGCTATTTTTTCAGAACAGGATAAACAGTAATATGCAACAATGTATAAAATCCTTGCAATCCCTACACACAATAAGAAAATTAGAGAATACATCTTTATAGCTATGATACTTTTTATTTGTTATGGTGGAGGGGAGGGGGTGTTGTAGTAATGTAGAAGCAATGTAAAAGGTGATTTATTTGTTGGCTAGAGTTCCCCTTTACAGGTATATTATTTTAAATCTGCCTTTCATTAAATGTATATGTGCTTCCTGTTTTAATAATAAAAATAACTTTGTATAAAGTACAAGACCCATATGAATATTGCAGGCATTAAATGTATAGATCTTGTACAATAAAAAATAAATAAACATATACTCTTCTCCTAATAAACAGGAAGATCGCACATATGCTATAGGCTATAATGCTCCAAGTCAGAAAATTCTCCAAATATATAACATGTTACTGTATTTTATCTTTTGATTGCTGGTCAGTGCATTTCGGTGTTTTATTTGTGCAATAAACCATTGCTCTGGCCAGCCTATTTATTTCAGCACTGTGACTCTGCTCCTTGGATGGTGACTTTTGGGAGTCACAGAAATATCCTGCAGCACTAATTCTTTTTAACAGTGTGGCAGCACACTCCGTGCGTGTGCATGAAAAGTAGGTAAATAACTCCTGCCATTTCACACTACTGGGCTATAAAGAAATAAATCTTCTTTATTGATGTCGTTTTCAATCTGTCCTATAGATGGCAGCATTACTCAGCTCTGGAAGCAAGCCATGCACAGCTAGAGTTCTGTTATAATTTTGGGATTGTTATTCTGGGGACACATTGACTTGGTTTTGCATCATATGTTAGCATTCTTTGCAATGGTGATTTATTTAGGTGCAAGATAGAATATAAAATATAATGCTTTTATATTATGAAGTAGATGTGAACCTAGCTGAATGATACTTGGTGTGCTAAAACACATATGAAATTAACAAGTTTTGATAACATTTGTGTTTTTTTCGTCTATTGTTACATTTTTGCACAACTGATTTCCTAAAGCCTCTTTACAGCAACTTCCTAAACAGATTCTGATTAAGCAAGGATCTTCATGGCAGGAACCCCAGGTATTATGGTATTAAAGGCATCAGATTTTTTATATATTGAAGTGTTTAGGATATAAAAGCTTAGTAAGATTCTAGTTATTGAGTTTCATCTATTTTAAAATACCACTGTTTCTTCAATACAAAACTTTAAAGGTAGATAGTTTTCAGTTAGTCAATTTGTCATGTTTATTGTTTCACCTCCCATCTAAACTCTAGTCATCAGTCTTGCACACATGTACAGACTCCTTCCCTGTACTGAAACTGCTTACTGCAAGCCTCTCCTAATGAGTATTAGAAGCTGCAGCAAGTCATATAGAGCCCACTTTCTTTCCAGGCTGGAGGACTTCCAGCATCATCTAACTTTTCCTCTCTAGCCTGACAGCCCCTTGCGTTTTTATTCAGTGAATTTCAGTCCTTTTATTCTTGGAGGATCAGGATCACATGGCCTTTTACATAGAAAACTCTTTGGCCCCCATTTATTAAAGCTTTCCAGGGCTAGAGAGAATACACTTTCATCAGTAAAGCTGGGTGATCCAGCAAACCTGGAATGGATCATGTCCAGGACTGAAAACATTTGCTACCAAATATCAAATGACTTGGAGAACTTTAATAAATCAGGGCCTTTGTGTAAATGTCTGCCAAAGAATACCAGACTGACACCCACCCATCGGGGCATTTTCATGCTTGCATACCTCCTTCTAAGGGCCCATTGTCTCCATGCAAATAAAATATATATATATATATATATATACACACAGCTATGGAAAACTTGTTTTCACAAAAATACTATTATTATTAATATTATTATTAATATTAATAATAATAATAATAATAATAATAATGAACAGTATTTATTTAGCGCCAACATAATACGCAGCACTGTACATTAAATAGGGGTTGCAAATGACAGATATAGACAGTGACACAGGAGGAGGGGAAGACCCTGCCCAGAAGAGCTTACAATCTAAGGGGGGAAGGATGTATCACACAATTGAAGGGGGGGATATGGAATGGTAGGTAAGTATTGAGATAGAAGAAGACAGGTAGGCAAGTTTGGTTCCTGAGTGCTCTTTTAAATGAGCAATAAGTAGGAGCAAGCCACTGGTATGAACTACTGTCTGAGTCTGCTCAATATGGCTTTGTTCATGCACAGTGAGCATTGGTAGCTCAACCTGCTTAGGGGCTGGGATTGTTACAGACCAGGGGCACCCCTGCTGCAAGGGGTAGACTAATGCGGTGCTCTATGGTTGGCAAAATTTCAATTCTACCTCTGCACCCCTTGGTCACTGATCACCCTGGTCTTATCTGTCCAATCTTCACCTCTGTATAAATCACATACCTCACCCTATACTGTCCACCACTTAGTTCTACACCTGTTGTACACTGATCACTTCTTTGGCACCATCTCCCCTCTTGCACTGCTTAGCCATGTATCCATCTTTCACCATAAAGCTCTGCACTCCCCCTTGCACCCAGCCGTGCACCTCTCACTAAGCCTGGCCTCTACACCCATTTTGCACTGCTTACCTCTTTATTCGTAGTATGTGCAATTTGCGATAACGCAGCAATGCATGCAAATGGATTACACCCATGCAACTTTACCCCAATTCAACTTTACATGCACTGTTGAACAATGATGTTAGCCCATTAATTCCCCTTCACGAAATAACAGATTCTCTGCACAGGGAATTCTAAGTGATAGAAGTTGGCTGTCTACATCCCAGATATGAAGGTTTTTCTATTCTGCATTGACAAAGAGTCATTAAGATTTGAAGCCTGACTGTTTTCGGAGGATTTGCTGTTGCATGCCTACGATGTGCAATTAAAAAAGCTTTTGATACAAATATCCATCAATATAATTTTCAGGATTTTTAGCATCAAACTTGCCTGCCTGAGATTCCAGCTTTATTGCTTCTGTCTCCTTGAAGGTAAATGATAACAGTAGTAATATATTCATTGGGAACTGTGATCTAGAGATTCACTGGCCAGAGG
Organism: Pyxicephalus adspersus; assembly: GCF_032062135.1. Lineage (NCBI taxonomy): Eukaryota > Metazoa > Chordata > Amphibia > Anura > Pyxicephalidae > Pyxicephalus > Pyxicephalus adspersus. The sequence continues at coordinate 34,072,446 of NC_092858.1, forward strand.
GCCAAGGTTTCATGAAATGATGAGTTCTGGGCAGATTGGAAGATTGACACATTTCTCCTTAATTTATATTCCACATGTTGACATTCCCATTTCCCCCAAATCGGTTTTCAAACTAAATGCAGATTTTGATAGTAAGAATGTATAGTAATCATCAAATAAAAAATGAAATAAACTTTGGTATGTAAAAGCCTTGTTCTTGATTTCCTATTTCTGCAGGTTCAGTTTAGTTTATGCTGTTTCTGAATTGTAAAATAGATTTCCCTGTTTAATGTACAGCGCTGCATAATATGTTGGCGCTATATAAATGCTGTTTATAAATAATATTAATAATAATAATTTCTTTGAATTTAGAAATCCTTTTTTCATGTCAATGTGGAGATGCTTTTTTACCCCTGTTTGGGATATGTTGCTGTTTTTTTATCTTTCAGCTCTAGAATTTTAGCCTATAATTTCTGGGGATTTCAGTTGCCTAGGCAACACACCTTACTAAATTCTCATTCCTAGACAGAAAAGGCGCACAATTCCAATGGCTTGATTGATTTCCATTGAAGCCAATCACACGAAGGCAGCAGCATGGATAATGCTCCTATAGAAAACACATATGTGGGTAAAGGAAGAACACGCACTGCTTTTATCATGTTTATGTATTTCTTTGAACTGATTCATATTTCCTTTGTTTGATGTGCTGTTTTCTGTCTTGGAATTCAAAAATAAAGAATAAAAACAATAAAAAGCTGCACCACTATAATGTTCCAGATACATACACTAAGACTTGTATTTTAAAGGGGGCTTATCCAAAAAAGGGTTCTGTATAAATCATTAACGTAAAATGCACTTTTAAGCTTTTGATTTTTTTGGAGTGTGTCCCCTGTCTTTGCCATGAAAACACACATCATACAACACATGGCTAGTAAGGCAGCAGCCTAATGTTACAATGTAATAAAGTCTAGAATACAGTTCTTGGTTTTGGATATTTGACAGACAGCAGCATTGGACCAAGTGATAGGTCAACAAGGCAGTAGAATATTATATTGCAATGTTACCATGCAGTAGGAACATTAACCAAGCCGCTAGCCCATACTGCCTTATTCAACACTCCTGTAACACCCTTCTAGTATAGAGGTCTATTGAAGATCTAAGAGGTCATCTTTGGATTATGGAGAAGGATGATGGTTGGCTATCTGGTTTTGCTGGGAGGAATCCAGTCATAGCCAGTTTGGACCAGATGCTACTTTGGTGTATTTACTTTTTGGACCCATGGCATGTTTGGCACCTTTTTAGACACATCGCCCCTGATTCATCAATAAAATCCGCGCTCGCTGGAAGCGCGAAAGTACGCGCGGCCATCGATTGCGGATTACCGCGGTCCGGACTCGAGTGTGCGCGTACACTCGCCTCCTCA
>NC_092858.1:34076814-34085861 GCF_032062135.1 Pyxicephalus adspersus
GATCGCCTACGATTTCGGATCGCGAATACGAATGCGCGACCGATAATCCGATTCTGCTTGATGAATCAGGGGCATCATCTTAAAACAAGATAAAGGTGTGGAGAACACAATCTGCAGCAGGCCCTCATCATCCAAAAAAAAAATTAGGAGAGACAGGTCAGGTTGATCCCAAGGCCCAGGGTCAGGTTAGGCCAGGGTTTGGATGCTGAATCATAGGGAGGATGAGCCTGGTTCCCCATACAGGTAGTCCCTGAGTTAAGGACATCCGATATACAGACGACTCCTAGATACTTATGTGGCTTCCCTGCTCGTTCTGTGCTGAACGGAGGCTTGATGGGGGGGATGGGGCAGATCGCATGACTTGCAGAGGAAATCTTTTGCTGTTCTGCAACCTCTTGTAACTCTTTAATGACCAAGATAAACCCTGCAGTTGTTTCTACACATATAATGACCGTAAAAAAAAGAAAAAAAAAAAAGAAGACTTGTGCATCTTATTAAGTTGGTCTGGTTTCATCAAATACAAGATTTCCCATCTTTATTTAGCGTTCAAGGTCTTTGACAGGGTCAGCTTTTTTTGTGGCAGTTATTAAGCATGACAATTAACATTTTTTAGAAAAAAAAAAACAAGTACCATATAAACAATCAAAAAATCAAAAATGTTTTTTCTAACTTGGTGGGCCTGCAGGTATGTGCCCTAAGCCCCTAAAGTGGGTTAGAACTCAAAAAGTTTGCTATTTTATATTTTCTATGCTAATATTAGATTTAAGATTCAATCAGCACATATCCTGTGCCTTAAACCTAATAGATGTGTATCTGCAGTGTGTTGTCATTTAAAGCACTCCTTTCTCTGACTGCTATGAGATTTGATGATAATATTGTGCCATTTACCTTTAATGGAAAGAAACTTTTATACCCAGGGACATACAGTACAAGCATTCCCTGCTTATGCTTAATTTACTCATAGCCCATTAGATCACCACAGAGAAAGTTCTGGCATAAGGAACCAAAATATACACAAACAATACATAATAGGATTTTTTTGGTATCCAAATATTTTGCTTTGCACATATAGATTAAAGCAAATTTACATTTTATTTAGAATATTAAAACATATAACATGGTAAATAGCCACTTTATAAATGTTCAGTGAGTATATGACTTTGGAATGAGGCAGGAGGTATAGCCGCACCGAACACAAAACACACGAAAAATTATGTCAAAGTTAACATGCTTATGTGGTGAAGATTAAGAAGATCACGTGGAAGTAATAAGTATAAATAATGTGTTTCCATGCACAGTAATGGTGGCCTAAAGATATTCTTATACCCCCACTGGGAATAGACATTCACTATGTGTATACTGTGTATCTGGGTGGATTTTAATCATAATACTGGAGTGATGGAATACATGGGTGGATTATATATGTCCAAATAGCCTGGATTGTAATGACAAAGTTCACTGAATATAATTCATAGGAAATCTTGAAAACAAGAATTGGTGTATCCCTAAATTTTTCTTCTGATGAAGCCTACTTGGCAAAATGTGTAAAGAGAAGCGAAACAAATAGACTTTGAGAATAAATTGGAGAAATAACTAATTCCATAGTCATATACTCACTGTAAATTCAAGAAGTAGTTATTTATCATGTTATGAATAAAATGTATTTTTTTTCATCTAAACGTGCAAAGCAACATATTTGGATGCCAAAAAAAAAAAAAATCACATTTTTTGGCACATCTGTTTGTGTATACTAAGTTTCAAAAGAAGGGATGCGTCACCACCTGGAGAATTTTGTTCTGACAAGGAACAAAAGATGGCTGGTATTTTGGCTGACAAAAAGCCAAAAAAGATAAAAAAAAACAAGAAATGAACTGGTGCAGTGGATAAATGTATATGTCACAATAAAGACACTTGAACAGGAGGTGGACCCTCTGTGCTACCAGCACATTTAGCTGAGGTGATATCAGAGGCACAGAGTCTAAGGTACCTGTGTGCACCAGAGCACCCTGCAAGGGGTGTTGGGCTTTGCTGCAAATGGTACCCAGGTTGTGGCCCTCAGACTCACCCATGCAGGTAGCAGCTGACAGCTGGACATAACCAATAGCAAAGTACAAAACCAAAAACAGGACCAGGGCAGGGCAGAGAGCAGGCACAGTCAGGATAAGCCAAGGCCAGGTAAACAAGAATTGAATCCACATGCTCACAGGCACCTCAGGTAGTAACACCTATTGCTGAGGCAAAAAGTGTAAGACTGAGCCCAGCATATATAGGGAGACTGACAGGCTAGCTGGGCGGGGACTAGAAGGACAGGTGAGAATCAATTAGCAGGATGGGCTTGGCAACGCCCCTTAGTCCAGAGCCAGCAGAGCAGCTAAAGCAAGGTGGGAACAGCTGCTACTAATCACACTATCAGGAGAACAACAAGTAGCAGATCAGCAGTGCTGCTGATCTGTGACAGTATATAGAAAACAACTGAAGACTGGATATAATAGGTTGGACCTCCTTAAATAGGTTTTATATTGAAGTAGGGATAGGCAAGCTTCTTCTGCAATAAAACAAACTCACTTGTGTGATCACAATTTTACTTTATAATATACACTAAGCTATACATACAGTTCAGTGCATAGCTGCCTGCTGGGAATGAATACATTTCTATGCCTATGCACGCAAGTTAGTCATTCCGGCCCAGCCATTCAAGGATACTGAAGATCCCGAACCTGGAAGAGGGCTATGGTGGAGAAGTGGCAGCACAGGGAAAGGTAAGTTTAGTAAAAAACAAATTTTGAACAAGGAGGTAAATTTGTTTTATTGCAGAATGGACATTGCCTGATCCTTTTGCGATAAAAAATCACTCAATGTTTAATTTTGAATTTTGTTCTAAATTTGTTCTGAAGTTTAATTCTACCCAAAGGATCTCACAACCTAATTTGTAATTTAAACTGTAACATGTCTTCAACTAATTTAGTAATTGCTTTATCTTATAATGCACACTTTTATGAAAAGTAAATGTTAATTATCTGTAATAATACAATTTCACTACTAGATCTGCTACAAAAAGAACATTCTTTCCTCTCTGCTGAATCCTAATACTTTATAAGTATAGCAATGTCAGCTCCACTATTTCAGTCTACCTCTACCCCTCCAATACATTTATAATTGTGTTCCATTTAACCCAACAATAAAAACAAGTGGTTCAAGTAGACTTAGTATTTTTACAAATCCCCATAAGTATGTTGTGTAAACAATATGAATTTTCAAAGATAATGAATTATCTTTTTACTTGAATGAGATGTCCTCAGCTTGCTGCAGGCAGTAAGAAGGATTTACTTGTTAGGATTACAACATTGTAATTTTGTAGCAAGACACAAGGCAAGGGGGTGATTTGTGCAAGACATCTGTAAACATAGACAAACACAGCACATACACTAGGTTGAGGTTAACATTATTGTTTCATCTCATCTTGAGTCAGCATTTTAATAGAAGTAGATGCAAATCCTGGATAATGGCTGAATGGAGATGATATTATCATAAAGAGGACTAAGGGTGAAGGTATTTTTTCAGAGTGCTGTAATCTCTTTGAGAGGTAATATAAATCTATAGGGGTTTTACATATTGTATACAGGGCGGTAGACATAGGGAGGTGCAAAGTGTGCTGCTGCATAAGGGCCCTGGACCTTCCTTAGTAAGCAGGGGCTCCCACATGGGTCCAAGTCAGTTCAGTAAGGAGGCCCGGAGTCAGTTCTGCATAGGGGCCCACTGTTGGCTATGTCTGCCACTGCATAAACATTGAATGTATATACTTGAAAAATATATCAGATGCTCAGTGCATGGTAATCTATTAAGTAATTTATGCCTCCATTAGGCCAGACATGTGACTTTGTAGAGGCTCCAGCTGAACCACGAAGGTCCAACATAGGCAGAGTCCTTAATAATAGTTGTGCATGAACAGAAAACCCTGGGAAAATGTCAATAGATAGTAATCCATAATCCATCAAATTCATTCCATATGGTTATTCTATTAATAATAGATATGTCCAGTAAACAGGTCTTAAAATAAACTAGCCTGCTCAGTAAATTGATTGAGCTGACATAGGAATTAAAAAGCAGCCACTTAGAGATGTTGGTTAGTGTGGCTCCTCACATCAAGGGATTGGGGGAACCTACTTGAAGTCTGGCTTTCAGAGTAAAAAAACACCATGTACATACTGAGCTGCTTTTTTTCTATGCCATGTGTTTAATATATTTATTTTAAAAAAAGACATTGGTGTTAAACTATCAATATTTTTCATGGTCTTAGTACACTGCCAAGATGGTTAGGATCAATGGTTATCAACAAATGTCACCATACTTCCTACATCAATGCATAGGAACTGACCAAGAATGCAGAGAGTCATCACTTTATGTAAATGCCAGGCAAGAGAAAAATTGTAAGACCTTAAATTTGTCTACAAAGTGTAATGTGACAAGCTTGTCCAATGTTACAAAAAGACAGATAAGCAATAGTCAGAATATTAACTTCACGGTAGAGTTTTACCAATAGGTATCAGTCTTTAATTCTGATGGTGCTAATGCCTAACATAAATAGCTAACCCATTACTAGTACACACAATATTATGCCTTGCCTGACCATTCTTGATGGTAGACCTAAGGCTGTCCATAAACCGGAAAGGTGATCAGATGTGCTGTCATGATTTTACTGCTTTCACAACAATATTATTCTCCAAGTACTACATTATGCTCCTCAAACTTGGATGCTATGTTTGCCAAGCTTACATATTTTTAATGAAGAATACTTGGTATGTGGGTGTTTTAGGTGGCTGTCGACTGTGAGAAGAGAGAAAGCTTTGCCAATACCAGGTTATCAGGCCCTTATCTCGAAGAGTAGAAAGCCACCAGCCTCTGGTGTTGCCAACAAATATTGGAATGCTGCCCTAACCATGTTTTGCCAGCCCTCATCATGTTTGGATACCATAAATGAAGCCTTACTGAAGGAATAAAAAGGCTGCTGTTATTGTTCTCTCCTCCTAAAATTCTTGTTGCTTGGCTTTCAAACTGATCTAACATCTTTAAAAAAAAAGTAGGGAAATGACATGGCACAAGAATGCAGAAGAGAGCTTCAATTTACAAGTCAAGAACTGGTAATGAAATAAAGGATAGCCAGGCAAAATGTCTGTCATGACTGTGGCATGAAAGAGCCCTTCCAAAAACTCACCAACATTTTTAACCATTTAACATGCACCCCACATTAAACCTTAAAAAATCACAACACCTGCCGATATGGGGAAACTGGCCTTCCGGCCTTTTTTTTTTATAACTTTACAACTTTTTAAAACATATTTTATAACATTTTTTTATCAACCATAAGTAATACCTATAAATAACACAAGACATCCCCATTGTCAGGTGGCAGGTCCTCGACCATCCTTAACTCTTTTATACCACTGCATACCAATTGACATATATATATCAATTGCTCCCAGGCATCACTCCACCACCTTGGGAACTATATCGGCCACGCATACCTCCTGCCGTTAACCCCTCAACAACCACATTACACAAACCTGGGGACTCCATACCACAGATCGCTCTACACATTCCTGCACTTTTTTCCACACACCAACCAACACACTTGCCCTCGAGGACCTCAAACTGCCACAGCGTCCAAGGGTAAACCCTTACCCTTGTGCGCCCCTCTATACCTGCAGGGCCCTTTGGATCCCCTCCTGCAACCCAAGAAACCAAAGATCAATTCCCACCGCATTCAGATGAATGCCAATCCCTTGTAAGAATTGTTGAGAATCAACCTTCAGCTCCCTGTGCCGAACTGCAATACCCCCATTCCTGACAATAAATCTACCCACTTTCCTATTCACTTTTGCCCTGGCTTTGTTCACCTTAACTACTGACCGAGCCCATCGCCACCTTGCTCTAGCCATTATTTCTGATAAACTCTGGAAATGCTACCCGCAAACGAAGGAAATCCCATTTTATAACTTATGGATAAGTTCCCTCATTGCCACCAGCGTGTATACCCACAATATTAGGCAGCCTGTCCAAACGAGCAAACCTGTGGTTTTTAGGCAACACTCTGCCTCACAACATCCCAGGGATCCCAATCCCCTGCAGTGTGCCCTATTTCCGTGGCACTCCTAATTAGTGACCTTCAGGCCTGACTGCCGCTCTCCTGGTTTCTCAGCATACCTAAGAGTGTCCCATGATCCGGATCAAACACAGACCCATTCCTGAACAAATAAAAAACACACAGTACCAACAGGTGACCATGCCAAAACTCCCCCCCCCCCCCATTTCCTCCTACTACCCAACCATAAGCCCTTAATCCAACCCCTATCACACAGATTCTGCCAGATGGGGCCCCACATATAGTTGGTAGCGCTTAGATTCCCACCTACCTATCTGTTTGATAGCCTCCTTCCCCAAACTCCACCTGGCAGCTCCAATTCTAAATCAATGTGACACATATTCACCTTCTGCCAAACCTTTTTTCTGCAAACATTTATGAAACACCGCCAAAAATTGGAACCTACTTAGCCATTTTCTATTAGCATGCATCAAAAAAGGACCCCCAATAGCAGGCCTGATTTTCAAAAAGGAACCCACTGCTTCCACTGGACACGCAGAACTATTGAGAACCCTCCCTAAATGCACATGGAAACCGCGTCCCTCAGTATTTGTCTTTGAACGCCTGATAAAAATGCGAACCACACCATTACATACCTGAACATCACCCATCTGAATGCCCTCTTTCACAGTTCCAGCTGCCCCTACCAATTCCCCAAACCGAAAAACGCTAAAACAAAAGCAGTCCTAAACAACAGTACTTCAAATGCCGAAAAACAAATTACCCCCAATTGATCCACCATTTCCAACAATAAAGCATAAGAAACAGGCCGCCTCCTGTCTGCAACCACCCTCCCCTTCCGATAACCTTTCAAAACTAGGCGAACCGAAAAAGATTTAGTCACATCAATAAGCCCCCCAACATTTAAACCAAAATGCCAAACTAGACATTTTTTTGTTTAAAATGGACACAGATAACCCTTGTCAGTTAATTTACAGATGAAACATAACAACAATGACACATAATCCATTACAGACTGACCACTATCGAACTCACCACATAAGTGACACCAATTCCTCCACACCAACAGGTATCCTGACCAAGTTGATCTTGCAACCGACTGACGCAGCAATTTTATCATGGTCCTGTCACAACCCTTCAAAGCCCAGGCGGGCAAGGCACACTGAACTGCTCTGCTCCTGGAGCAAGCTTCTGAAACATACCCCAATGAAACCGAGAGAGGGCATCCGCCACAGAATTAGTAACACCCAGGATATGGACTGCCCATAAGAATACATTGAAACGTAAACGTATAAAAAAACACTGAATGCCTCAATAACTTGATAACATGCGGGGAAGAAGCCGACCATTTGTTTACCGACTGTACTACCCCAAGGTTGTCACAAAGGAAACAAATCTTTTTATTTGCTTAACGATCTCCCCCACAGTTTAACCGCCAACACAACAGGGAACAATTCCAACAACACCAAGTTAGTGGCCAAAACCTCCTCTATCCACTCCGCTAACCAAGGGCCTGAACTCCAGGCCCATTGACAATACACTCCATAGGCTTTGGAACCCGCGTCGTCCGTAAACAATTCCACTTACATGTTTGCTCCTGAATCCGAGAAGACTGGGAGAGCAACCTGCGCATAGGTGATACCGGGGCGCGCTCCCAAGGGCTCTGTCTCTAAAGGAGGATTCCTCCCAGCTCCCTCCACTATATCAGTGGCAGCTTGCTTTGCGGGGCAACCTGGAGGGTGCCTTGTGGGGCTCTCTATACGACGCCGAGCCTGGAATTCTGGGCTCAGGCGAACCGGAGGCTGAGACCTCTGAGGCTGTGCTCTATCCTCGGCTGGAACCACCGCTGGGTCCACGAGGCCTCCACAACTTCCATGAGGTAAACTATTGTTCTCCAACAGGTCTAATCTCCTCCAATTCCTGACACAATTTTTCGGCCCCCCTCTGCCCCCTGCTCTTTTATCACCTCTTATAACCCCACCCATTGTTTTCCTTATCAGCCAATCAAGCATCAAGCAAATAATAACTGCCATACCCCTCACACCATCACCTGACCTTTGGCTTTCCCCCCACAGTCATATTGGCCCACGCCTAGCTCCCCTCTCGCAGGCTCTAGGGCCTCCTTATACTGCTTTGTTTTTGTAATTGGTTTGCATTCAGGGTATTAAGGGCAGAGATACAGTACAGCAAAATGTGGGGAAGGGGTAAACTAGTTCAGAATCATTTTACTATGTATACCAGGTGTTTCATGGTATAGAAGAGAAACAGATATAAAAGCCGTCAATTGGGGCGAACTTGACAACAACATATAAATCTAAAACATTATTTGTCTGGTGCAATGTAAAATATATACACACACATCAAGATAAAAAGCAAACTGCATTTTAAGCACGCATGCATATAAAAACACATTCAAAGGGTTAAACATGAAACAATAAATTATTGAAACAGCTATTTTGTGTTGTTATAGGATTGCCTATCTATGAGAACCATTTGCCATTTCTCTGTCTCTGCTGGCATTTCAGGTCTGAATAGCGGCCATTGTATCTTTTCTTTGTTTCTCCCCCTTTTCCCTACTTGTTTCCTTGGCTTCTCTCTTCCTGCCTCCCTCTAGGTAGCTGTGTGTTTTGCTTTTCTTGTAGAGCTATTTATCTGGATCCCATCCAGATGTCAAATCTTTGCTGCTGGTTGATTTACAGCACTCACACACTCAGCCCAAAAAAAAGCCAGCTCCCTAGCAGAAGTGAGTTTATGTTTGGACTAAAAGACCTAGGGAGTGTGGAACAATTTCAAACCTTGTCAATATCGGCAGTTGAAGATGCTCCAGGCCATGGTAGAATAGATAAATAAAAGATAAATAAAAGCAGATCCAGAATAGATTACTTAGAATATTCTGAGCTCAGAAGATCAAATTAAAGAGTAAGGCCCTGATCTATCTTTTTTTTTT
>NC_092858.1:34086127-34092324 GCF_032062135.1 Pyxicephalus adspersus
CAGCCTATTAAATATGGGATATTAATTTACAGCTTTTTATGGGCAGTTTTGCAACCCCAAAAGCTGCTGAACCACAGTCTATATCCCACAAATGTCAGCTGCCAGCCAGCTGGTAGGAGCGGGGGAGCACAGACACAAACAAAGCCAATAAACTTAATCCCTGATCCTTATACTTGTTCTACTTTTGCCATAGATTTATACCTGTATTCAAACTAAAGGCAAATAAAGAGAAAAGAATCTTATTATACTCCAGCCATCTAAACATTTTGTGGAGCCGAGGACAAATTTATTGTTATTTTACTGACACTATAGACATTACATTCTGTAATGTCTATAGTGTCATAAATTGGCATATTGCCCATTGGCATCAACAGTTATATAATACCTATAAACATATAGGCGAGGTGATAGTGCCATTAAGCCTGTAACTCCAGCTTTGGATGTGTGGAGTAATTTCGTCCTCTAGAGTTAGTATCATAAAAACTCCAGATGAATAGGGGTCTAACACATTGAGCATTTACATATGGTGTTTTAATTAATGGTTTTATACTATCTAATATTATTTTGGTTGTGAACTACATACACCAACAGGTGGAGGAAGGTTCCAGACAAGGACCCATTGGAAGGTAAAAGTGAAATAGGTGGTAACAATGAGAACAGAATAGTGGTACGTGAGGCTAAGAGTTGGGTTTAAGGGTCTGGCCAGGTTTTTGTAGTCATATTTTCTCCCCCCCAGTGTACCTCAGCTTTGCAAGAAAGTGTTTGGTAGTAGGCACTGAATATGAAATACAACTTTATTTGGATCTGATTGGGAAGAAATATATCCTTGAATGTTGCCTTTACCAGCCTTCCATGTTTTAACATGGGGGAACCATTGAAATAATTTTTAAATCTTTAGGAAACTCCTGCTATAATACTATATTTCCAGCTCATAGTATATTAGCATTGTGGTCAGTAGAAAAAATGCCTCTTACAATGCTAGCGAATAGGAAAAATACCACCCTAACAGATAGCCCAAAAGATCATTGGTTTCACTAAACTGACCTGAGTGTTACAAATTGCTCATTGCAGAAGGAACCCCTACCAACCTCTGGAGAAACCCCAGTTGAAAAAAACTGGCTTCTACTATCTGCAGTGTTATCAGCTAAACTTTGTATATGGATTAAATGTTACTCTCTATTAGGTTATATGAATAGCTAGTGCTAGTGTCTAATAAAAGATAAAGCTTTGGCTGCAACATTCATCTTCAATCTAATTTATTTGTTGCAAAATGTATGGTGTTGTTAGATGTCCTCATTGCCAAAATTATTCAACAGCATACCCAGGTCATCCTGAAACCTCAGAAGCCTTTGACTGAACAGTAAATGATTCTTTGACATAACAAAGTGACAGGGAGAAGAGCTTGAACATGCATGCAGCAAGCACATAAACTGATGGTTTATGGTGCCTCTTCTTCTTCTCATACTCAATCCCTGCTACCCAAAGACTGCAGGAGGCTAAAAGTGATAAGGGTGCAAATCAGGCATTCACACTGTTTGCTTTGCAAAAAGGAAATGTATGTTAATAATTGCAGCACTGTAATATTTCCGTGTGCTATATTTGCCTTAATTCAATATGAACTATTTTAAATCTTAGCAACAGTTCCTGTCGACTGTAATAATATTCCAGATTACATTCCGTGCTAATATCTATTTAAATTACCAATATATTAGAGAAGAAGCCATCAGCACTAAACAAGTGTATATATACAAAAATTCCCAATATCCAAATCACTTTCCAAATTTTATAACCCCAAAGACTGTATCTGAATATAAGCTATTGTGTATTGTATATGCATTCAATTTGTGACATAAATAAACCATAATCAATTTATCATTTTAATAGTTAAGTAAACAAAAAAAATGAAAGTAAAATCAAAAAATGTTGATATAATATGATATGATCAATATATATATATATATATATATATATATGAATAAAAGTCTGTGATACAATTGAACAAGCATAGTCCATGAAGAATGAATCCAGTGCACCAATTCTCCAAACTCCAGTGAATGTAGTGCTTAATCTAGAAACAACTTGCTGCTGGGTCTCACCATCCACAGGGAAACATGAAGCAGATGAGCTGTGTCCTCTGAGCTATATGTTACTGAAAAGAAGTCTGGTGAATATGACAGTGACAGTTGTCTTTCCCTATGCCACTAAACATAGAGCTTATACAGAGAAAATGTCACTGGCACCAAAACTTGTATCCAGCGTAAAAACAGCTCTTTTATTGCATAATAAAATTGGCAATGAAAAATTAGAAGTCTGTGTTAAACTATAGTGACATTTTAGGCTGCTCAGGACTCTTTTTCAACATTTTATCCATGCATGGTCTAATATGACCCCACAGTTGCCATTGGGACTGTGGCCCCGATGAGCAAAATTTCTTACAATCTGTGCTTACTTTCAAAAGTTGACTAAAACTGGGGCTGACATTGATGATATCGATTCCTGAGGAATTTGTATGGTGGTAGTGGTCTCACTTTAACATTGTGCTTAAGATTTGGGCACAGGTGAGGGAAACTGTGGTGATACAATAAAAGAGAATACATGGCAAATGTCTGTGGGTAGGAAGGCTTCTTGGTGGAAGGAATAGGGCCTGAAAGGTGGTGTGTGTAAATCTCATATCTGGAGCCATTTTTTCACTGGAAGACAGCTCTGATATAATGCATAACATTTACCAATAAGCCTAAGCTTTCACCACTCCATGGCACACATCTGGTCAAGAAAACACCAAGATATTGATGGCCCATAAAAACAGAAATTATTTCAGTAGTGACATTATTTTCTTTTACCTTATTGGGTTAGTTCATTCCACACAAGCCCTAGGTGAGTACCCCATTCAGTTTCTTTGTTGCAGTCTGTGTCCCATTGGGGAGATTTCACTACCTGTCCCAAAGACACAAAACAGTAATAAGCAATGTCTCCAAAGTAGGTGGAAATCCCATAATGGAAACAATTGTCATCAGAGAAGGTGTTTCCAAAGGAAGTCATCCTCCACCACCATATCCAAATGAGACATTTAGGATTTCCCATTAGTTTCTGTACTAATAGGCACCTGGACAAGCAGAAAGTGAATCTACCGAATGGAAGAGTCACAGATAGTAATAAAAATATGACAGAAGTTTTGACTCTAAAACTGAAAAAATATTTCGCTTATGCCATGCCAATATTTAGAAATGTTAGATTCCACAAATATAATATATATGGAACAATTGATTCACTTTACAGTTTTATTGCCAATTTTGAAGCTTTTCTTCAATTTAATTTTGAGTGAGTACATCATAGAAGTGAGCATGGCATTTAAACAAAAATTTCTTTTTTTGGTACTTCAGTGGTTTCAGTTTCAGTTTCCACCTAAAATTTCTCAAAGTCTGGCAGAATCGGGTTGAATGGTAGGGTAAAATTTTTGTTAAATCTAAATATCGGAAAAATGCAATGGCAGATGAAAAAAGTCTAATGAATCAGAAAGGGTCATTAAAATACTTTATTTAGTTTTAGAAGATTAAAACACAACATTGAAACGTAAGCAAAATCCGAAAGTGAAACTTTTTCACTTACTTTTTTTTTTCACTTACCTTTTCTTGTGAAAAGCCCTCGATCCATGCACAAGTCCCGCACTGTCTTCTTTCCAGGCTTCCCATTCCATTCAATGCCATGCCACTCTCAGGCATGCGCAGAAAGAGCAGCACACAGCCCCTGGGATATGTTTTTCAAGTTTTCCATGGGGCTGTGAAAGGGACCTCTTCTAAAAGGTTTTAAAAATAATTTTTTTCATTATGTAAAAGAGACAGCCATCCTTTTACGTAATGTTGAAGATTTGATGATAGGTCCACTTTAACCTTTATTATACTGATTTGACAAACTGAAGATAAATGCATATAAAATGCATCAAAGGCTTTTCAAATAATCTATTTTAACAAAGTTTTACGTTTTTAGTAACTGCTGCACAGTTGTTTAAGCTCCTATGTATATAAAAAGGAAGTTTTACAATACTTATTTATGACCTGTATTTCTTTTTATTTGCAAGTGGCAGCAGCCTGTATTATTAAGACTGATGGTTGTTTAGCCTGTCCTGCAATAACATAAGTTGAATGCCTCTGAAACAATGTGCATATAATAAAAACATTCATAGGATAGAGATAAGGTAAATACTTCAGCCTGATATACTCTGTATCACAAGTCAGCCCATTAATCACTATTATAGTGCTCTTGTTTGGTTGGATGCCTTCCAGTTTTTAAGGGAAAGCATTAAACTTCTAAAAAAGAAGTCCAAATCTAAACTTCAACAAAAAACAGTGCCTTGTGCTCAAATGTTATTGTAGAATTTTGTTGCTTTTAATGAAAAGGGTAAAATTGATCTTGCTTTGTAGGAGTGTCCATTGACATCGGAATATAGTAAAATGTGTGTGCATGGTCCGACAGCCCACCATCACCTGGCACAAATGCATTCATTTGCTTTTTTGGCGTGATAGGTTTCTTTTTCTGGTGAAAGAAAATATGCATTGCTGACACACTGCTGTTACAGAAACAGTACTGTTTGGGAAATACCTTTTAACCTTCCCAAAACATTGTTGGCAAATAAGCAGCTCAGACTGGGAACCATGGGCATGACATAGTTGCTCTGTGTGGCAAACAAAGGACAGGACGCAGGTAGTTCTGACTCTGGGTGTGCCTCTGCTCCCAAGCTTTATCAGTTTTGCCCAAACCACCGGCCATTCAATAAAAAGCCTCTAAATCATCCCTGTTTATTTAGCTAACTCAGTCACAGCATTCAGCGTTCGTGCAATGTGTCTCCCCTAGTCCTGAGCCCCAAGCTTTTGCGCTAGTTCGTGTACACCTGTTGCTTGATTCAGTGTTTCCTCGGTCCAGCTCCTTCATTAACCCCTTGTTTCCCAGCCAATTCCCTGTTTCAGTGTTCCTTTCTGTCTGTGGATATTCCTGTGTCACCTCTTCCTCCTGTGGCTTCCAGTGTCTCCTGTGTTCCCTGTGTCTGCAGTGGCCACTGTGTCACTGGCGTTTATTTCCTGATCCTTGGTATTTGACCCCTGGCTTTTGACCCGACCTCCCTTGCTTGTTGCCTGTCCTGACTCTGGCCTTTCTTGACAATTGTTATGCTTGGAGATTAGGTACTTTGTATCATCCTGCCCATCCTGGTGTGCCCAAGGACCCCAACTTGGCAGTAACCAGCAGCGCAACATCCTCACCATTAGAGGCTTTGCAGGTGACCTGGTTGCTAACTCTGCGCCTTGGCCCTTTATAGGGGTCACACTACCATTGTGCAAGCCGTATCCCCCCCCCCTAGTGGCCCTTGTGTGACACTGTGCAAAGATTCCTCCTGGCATTTAGAGACTGCCGAAAAATTTAAACAGCCCGTATTGCCAAGGCATTGAGTGTGAGAAAGGGAGCCGCCCTGATCTTCCAGTGTGATTTCTTACTCTGTGTGAGCACAAGAGTTTTTTAAATGGGGGGGCTTGACAATAGGTGAAAATGATGGTGCTATATTGGAGGATAAGTGTCTAGTTATGCTTTTGTATTAGACAAAAGACTGGACGATACATGATCTATGAAGAGGGGAGGGGGCACCCCGCTGGACTCTTTGTACTTCACTTGTATTGCAGTAGTTCGTCGTTCATGGATCCGCCGATCCAATGATACTCAAACAAGAATCATCTGACGTGTGTACGTAGCCTTAGTCTAATTAGAATTTACAATAGGGTTGACAGTTTGCATGCTCAGCTACAAAATGTAATTACTAGAAAATACAGTAGAAATACAAAGTGTTTTGTGACAATTTGATATAGTTACCAGTGAAAGTTTTTTTTAATAATAAGAATAATAATAACTAAAATAATAATAATAACTAAAACTGAAAACATTTAAACATTTCAATAAAACAAATGCAGATGACAAAACTATCTTTTTATTTTCCTATTTCTAGATGCAGGTAAAAATAGAGTTTAGGAAAGAAGCTGAAAAGTAGAAATACAATATTAGGGATACAATATAAAGGCTTATAATATTTTAAATTACAAGAACATTGTGAAGAGAAGATGCACTATGTCATCTCCAGCTAAGCTGAAACTCTGCTGCAGAATTATCAACTTTCTACTTTATTTTTTGCCTCATTTAATTCCTCATTCAAGGAATGC
>NC_092858.1:34093760-34149641 GCF_032062135.1 Pyxicephalus adspersus
GGGTCCTGGTCCAGTGCCGGATGCCCCGACATGGACGAGGCTTGCTGTTTGGTCCACCTGATGGCGTCCTACGGAGTTCACAGAAGAAGCTCCATAGATTTCCTGGGACTCAAAGCTGTCCCTCGTCATCCAATCAGTGAGCGGCATGGGACACGTGATGATGTCACTGCACTGTGAGGAACTGAGCTTTCTAGATTCTGACTCCAGCAAGGAGTTCTTGGGGTTCTCATAAAACGAGCAGAACCTTTACCGTAAATCTTCAACTTTATTCTATTTTATTACTGAAGTCTCTCGTTATTGTTTTACAGTAATTTTGTCTTTTGCTGACGTTATTTGTTAATAATGGTTCTAAATGCTGCTGTTTACTTTACAGGGTTTATTACATGTGTTTATGACTGTGATGTTGGTTTTTAATGCACATAAAATATTTTATTTTATATTAAATTTTTATTTTATTTTAAATATTTTATAGGACACTATTTGTTTCAGAATCTTTTTTTCTTCATTTCCCTTCTCTAAAAACTGGTGCGTCTTATGGTCGAAAAATACGGTACATGATTTTATAGCTTTTTTTTTAAATGGATGAAAAAATGTTCTTTTTTTATCCAATAGTATAACATGTTTGACAAGTAAGCTAACACATTTACCCATAACATTATGCACAGAAAATGATGACCTTTCTAAAGACAGAGCATTGCAGAACCCGTTTGCCTTCAGACTTTTGCTTTACTTAGATATTCTCTAATCAGACTCAATCCTTTCTTAGATTCTCTCCATACTCTCTTCTTTCATATGTACATTCTCTCTTTTTAAGTGTCCTAAACTCTAACCCTACTTATACTCTCTTTTACTGACTTTTTCTTTTTATGCATCTTCTCAGACAATCTTTTTTCCCAAACCACACTCTTCATGTTATATCTTTTATAGATTCTAGTTTTCCAAACTATCTCCTATCTCAGACTGGCTCTCTTTCATTATTATTATTATTATTATACAGTTTTTTTTTATAGCACCATCATATTACGCAGCCCTGTAAAAGGTCCATAGTCATGTCACTAGCTGTCCCTTAAAGGGGCTCACAATCTAATGTCCCTACTATAGTCATATGGTATTAACACAGGCTAAAGACAAATCTGAGGGAAAGTCAATTAACTTAGCTGCATGTTTTGAACCCTAGGAGGAAACCAGAGTACCTGGAGGAAACCTACGCAAACACGGGGAGAACTTGCAAACTCCATGCAGATAGTGTCCTAGCCGAGATTCCAACCTGTGAGCTAACTCTGAGCCAATGTGCTGCCCACATCATCATATGTTTCATCATATGTTATCTCTTCACAGATTCTCTTGTTTCATATTCTCATTCAGGGAATCTCCTAATTAAAAAAAAAAACAAAAACGTGTGAATTTAGGGCAGGGGTGTCAAACGCTGGCCTGCAATGTTCCTATTTTTGGCTCCCAAAGAAATCCTAAATATGAATTCCAGTTGGCCCGCTGCTGCATTGAAATAGTGCTGCTACTACAATTCCCGGCATCACTTGCGTCTATAGATAAGCGGCCTCTCTGCCTCTCTGCGTTGCCCAGCATTGGACTGTTTTATGAACGCAAGAAATGTCGGGAATTGTAGTAGTGGCATCACTCGCATCTATAGACCAGCTGCCTCTCTGCCTATGCGTGGCCCTGACTTGGACTGTTTAACAGACGCAGGAAATAGTAGTAGCAGTGTTATTTCAATGAAGAGGGAGTTCCAGCCTGTCACAATACCCGTCGGTTCCCACAGCAGCCCCTGCTAAACCATCCTGCTGCATCCCGTGCCTGTGTACCGCGCCGAGCTACCAAATGCAGCACTCACTCTTTGTCTCTGGCTGACAGAACATGCAGCACTTCCTGTTCTGCTCACACTGACACAGCACAAGGAGGAGCTCCTTAAAGGGGCAGAGGCTATTTAGTCTCAGCAGTAATGGAGGCTGGTGCTGTGACTTTGCGCCAGCTACCTTGATACTCTGCTTGTGATTCCTTTGTGATTTCTGACCTGACCTTGCCTGTCTGCTACCTGCCCTGACCTATGCCTGGAATCTGACTTTGCCTGTTTGCTGCCTGCCCTGACCTTTGCCTGGAACCTGACCTTGCCTGTCTGCCGCCTGGCTTGACCTGTGCCTGGAACCTGACTTTGCCTGTCTGCCACCTGCCCTGACCTGTGCCTGGAACTGGACTGTATCTGCCTGCCACCTGTCTCTACACCGAGGCCGAGGCCGCTCCAGCCTTCCTCCTCAGGTAGGGTGACCCCAAGGGTCACGACCTGGTGACCCCTAGCAGCAAAGCACCCAGTAGCCTCCTGGCTACTGGGCAGGGAATTGTAGTAGCAGTGCTTTTTCAGTTTCAAGTTTGGCCTGCCACTTTGTCTAAGTTTTTAATTTTTGCTCACTGTGTATTTGAGTTTGACATCCCTGATTTAGGACATTAGTGTTGAAAGATAAACATCTAGAAAATGAGAGTGTCATAGGCACAGTATTGTATAGTAGAATTGTGAATTAAAGAAAAAAGAAAATATAAAAAACTGTGTACACTGTGATTAAAAAAGAGTAAACATTTCTTTTCAAATCCTGTCCCAGAGACAAAGCAGAAAGTTTAAGGAAACCTTCTATAGTGATTACCCTATTGCGAAGTTTTAACCCAAACCGGTGTTTAAATGATTTCCCTAAAAGCAATAAAGAATTAAAAAGAAAATGAATGATTTCCCCTAAGGACAACTCTAAAAAGTAGAATTTTTTCTTTCTTTCTCATTGTCTATGGTAATAAAAACTTCACAGAGGGTCTAACCTTTCCCTAAAAAATCCAAAGTTGGGGAAAAGAACATTTTTTTCTAGGGATACACTTTGAACATTGATTACATAGTTATTGCAGCTAAAGGGGTGCTTTAGGGTCTGCTTTAACGTTTATTAACAGTTTGTTAAGACCATTTAAATATCTATGATAACGTTACAAATAATGTCCATAGCCTGACCACAGTTCTACTTTTACTTTTGGGTTTTATTGTTGATCACAGTACAGCCAAAGTTTGTTCTATTGAAGTAAATGTTCAGTTTCCTGTATGGCTACCTAAAACCTATTGATATTTTTGTAATATTGGAGTTGTCAGCACACATTGTTCATTTATTGTGTTTACCTATTGTAAAATATATGTCAACTGACATACCAATTTGTTGCTAACAATTACAAACAAATGGTAAAATTTTTTTTTACCTGTGTTGCTACTATTAAAAAATATTCCCTGCAAAAAACTTAACATATATATGATTATTTGAAAACAATATCTGATTTTAATAAAGGACAACTGCAGAGTTTTCATTTTGTAATTTAGTGGTTAAACCAACCATTTTAATTGCAGACCCTGAAAAAATAATTCCTTAACTCTAACTCAAAAATCTAAATAAGTTTATCTAAACTCAAACGCAAAAGTGTGTTATTGCATTTTTTTTGTGTTTCTATAATGTCATTAGTTTAAGCTTTTTTACTTCCTGCTTTTAGTTTCTCCTATTTCTAGTGCATAGAACCCTCTTACAAATACATGACATGCCATGATGGTGAAAGAATGTCCATGTAGAATATAATTAATTGGATTTTAATTTGAACATGTACATATCAATACATCTTGTGAGGTCTTACACCAATTCTAAGTTGCAGCCCAAAGTTTTACTGCACCCCGATTACTTGTACATGCTTCTTGTTTCCTATCTCTTCCTCAGAAAATGCCTCACCTGACAACATGGGAAAATATAGCCAAAATAGCCCTCTCCTAGGGCTACAGGAACAGCCACAGGAAAAAAACCATGGTATCAAAGGGGGAATATAGTAGAAGACTTCCCAGAAGAAAATAGATGTCTATCTTTCTTTAGTCCAAAGTGTGGGACCTCCATCCTACCAAAACTTTCATACTCCTCCTCCACAAATGTACTCCTCCTCTTCCTTTCCTAGGGCTACTAACCATTATTAGAAAATTGCCTTACAATAGCTGGTACTGCCCACAAAAGGGAACATAAAAAAGGGGTAATTTTTCTGTTCCCCCTCCTACAGAAATATAGCTCTACCTGCCGCTACAATATATAATACTTGTGAATACGCAGGGGGAAACAAATGGTTAAATAACATTTTTTATTCCCAGACATCATTCTGTTTAAGCCCTTACTGCAGGATTCTAATGTTTATTAAATCACTGGAATAACACTGTAAAGAACAGTTATTGTGCTTGCTCTCATTATGTACCTTGTTATTTGTTACTGTTTAAACAGGAAATTATTTATAGAAATGATATCCCTGCTTGGAAAACCCAGCAAGCTTGAAACAACACAATGCAGTCTTTTGCCTTTCTCACTAAAACAGGCAGTAAATGTTGGTAATTATTGTGGCAGAACATAGAGAATTACCCATGGAAAGCAATTATATACCACGCTATAGAACAGTATACTGTAACAAATAAATTATATAGTAAATATATAATGTGTATGATGTAGTAAAACTACAGAAACATGACTCCACATGAAAAAGCAATACAATAGTTAAGGTTGTGTAATTTCTAATAAATTAAATAATACACATATTCTTTAACACATCATTACTAGGGGAATAGGAAGCTGACATGCTACCTTCTGTTCAAAAATTCTATTTACCTGACTGTATTTGGCTTCAATAAAGTCAAAGCCAGAAGATCAACATTAGAGAAAGGCAACTGGCATTTTCAAAAGGAGATGGGCAGTGGCAGCCTAATTATTTTTCCAATGTGATGTACCCTTAAAAGATATATTGCTCTTGTTTCTTTTATATACATGTTTCATATAGAGTAAATAAAATAATGCACAATAACACCTAGAGTAACTTGTAGTCTTATATTCTCACTACAATCTCATTAATGCAGGTGTGGCTTTTGGGATGTGTGATTTGTGTGGTCACATAGGGCACATTACTCCAGATCTATGGGCCTTGAAAATAGGGCCCCCATTATGATCATCTTTATCTGCTACGGGGTGCTCCTAAACTTCTGTATATTTTTACCAGCGTCAATGGCTGCTGCATTTGCTTCTTCTCTATACAATCCCTTCTACTGTTGTGATTGGATAATGGAGTAAAGTAGCTTGTAGATATGGAAACTGCTCATGCCTGCAAAGATATGGAACAGGACAGCATTGTTGCCAACAGGAGAGAATAAATCTTGTGGTTGTGCTAAATGGTTGTGCTAAATAAAAAATTCACTTAGCAAGGAATACTAAATATTCACCAAGGAAAAAAACAGGATTTTTGCTAGCATATAAATTGAAGTCAGTACAGCTTATTCTCATTTACTAAATAAAATTTAAAATTAAATTAAACTAAAAAAGTAAAAAAGTGAACATGCTTCACTTTCCTTGCAACAGAAGAGGCTGATGTGTTCAGTATTCATTAGAGAGAACTACCAGTGTCTCAAAAATAAATAAACGGGGGGTTGTTTTTTTTTTAGTATACCAGACATAGGACTAAAGGAGCTCCTTTAATTCACAAACTCTATTTAAATCTCATTCTACCACCCTAAAATAGCCTTAAAGTGGAAGTAAACTAAAAACAAAAAAAATGACACTTAGCTTTGATGGCACGGGTCCCTCAATGACACTGGTCCTTTCCATGATCTGGCCCCGCATCATCCTGGAATTCCTCCTTGTCCCGGTGCAGAGGAAGCCTTGGGTGCCGCCATCTTCAATCTTTTCTTTGGTCTTCTTTCCTCGTCACCTGATCTCGCACTGAGCAGGTGTGAGATCGAATGACACAACCGCTGTGAAGGGGATAAAAAAGAGAGATTTCACTGCACATGCGTAAGATCAGCATCTCTTTCCCATAGGAAGAAAAATGCCCCTGAGGAGCAGCCATAGCCTTCCGGATGTGTGATCTGATTATGCCGGGACGCTCTGCGCTCCTATTAAGTCTTGATCGCTGCAGCAATCAAGACTTAAAGGGGCGGTGCTGCACTTTACAAAAAAGTTTTCACTTTAAAAAAAAAGAAACAACATTTTTACCTTACATATAGGGGTTGTCTACCTTTCTATGTAAAGTAAAAATGTTGAGTTTAGGTACGCTTTAATTTCACTTTTGCTGTTAACTACAATGAAGTTCACCATAATATAGAAATTTTCCCTCAATCACCCTACTTTGGTTTAAATTTTAGGAAATTGAAAAAAATCTCAACTTCTATATCTTATTCATTGTATTTTATTGACTGCAAACATCCCACTGTTGCAGTCAATAAATATGTGTAAATATAAGATGATACTACTAGCATTGTTGAGGTGACAAATGTGGAGCAGATACCTATAGCAACCTACTTTCATTATTTAAAAGTTAAAATTGTTGGCTATAGGCAGCTGCTCTATTTTTTTCATTTTAATTATGCAGTGTCGGTGACAGACCTTACTTCCCAGCATGCCTCATTCCTGACTGCTATTTCAGTATGATAGCAATTTTTTTATTGTCCTATAAAATTATTCAGCACAACTTGTCACCAGGCTGTCATGACTTGATATATGTATTGGTTAAAACATGATGCCAGTCTCCTCTGACTCACTAGACTGCAACACTTTGAGAAAGAGATCCAATTGCAATTGGTTTATGCAAAAAAATGAAGGTTTAAGGGCATATTTAAAATCTACCCAGTGTATTGTGCATTTTCCTACCTGGTCCCTTGCATGTGCTGGATTTTTACCATGGCAAGGGTAAGAGTACTAAGTAAAGTATTATGTGCAGTGCAGACTTCCTGCAAAAATAGCTGTTTTCAGGGAACAACTTGGCAATCAATGATAAATATACCACAAATCCATAAACTGAATCAGGATAAATGCCTTAATTTATATTTGAAATAAGAGGCTAGGCTGTCTTTAAAGTGGGCTTGAAAATGTTAAAGTAGTGTTCAAAAAACGCAAGCAAAGGCCAAATACAAGTTACAAGTATTGCCTGTAGACAGCTGATGAAACTTTGTTCTGCACTGGGCACTGTCTGTATAAATTAAATACATGAAGGGACATTCGCCCATTTCTAAAAAAAAAGCACTTTCACCCATCTTAATTTCCTCAAAAGAAGCACTTTTGTTGAAAGAATTTACTATGAGAATTGTTAAAATATTTAAATATAACAATATATACAATTTAAATATACATTTTTGTTTTTTTTCTTTATTTTACAAATGTGAATACCAAAGGACAAAAGGATTTATGATTATAATTGTGAAAATGTGAGTCAAGCTGTTCTTTATTTTGTTTCAATTATATAACACCTAATTATAAAACATTTTTTCTTTATAGTTCATTATATGACTGCATTTCTGTTTTTCTCATTTTGGTAATATTTAACTGTGGCTATGTGAATAGCAATAAAGTGGAACGGAGAAGTTATATTCATTCTATAACTTTAGGTTCATGCTGCAGTAATGGTAAAAGCAGCAACGAAATGCATTTTAATAATGACACCAGTGATTTTTGCCAATGACTTCTTGGGTTGCATACAACCATCAATGTGGACAGATGTGAAAATAGGCAGCACAACTGGGGAAAAGATTATAAGGAAAATAAAAATAGTAAAGATGTATTAATAACATAAATAGGAAATAAAAAATTAACAGTAAACTAATAGATACATAAAACTCAAAAGGCTTTATTTGTAATGCAATAATTCTGACATTCGCTTGTGGGTAGTCAATTACTGATATTGAAACATATGGATCTGGAAGATTCTCCACTGGGGAATGTCAGATTCACTGCTTTTTAAATAAAGTCCAAAATTTTTTCCATATGCAAACTTGGTTGGTTTTAGACCAGCCTTTCATGTGGTTAACACTATAGAAGCTGCCTCTCTAGCATTTGCATCTTTCCAAGTAACTCAGCAGCTCCAACAACACTCACTCGGCATTCTAAAATTGAGACGGTATTTAAGATGTCAAACTCTTGGCAAACTCCAATTTTCTGAAAAGTGGCAATCACAGCAAAACCGGGGATTAAAGTGCAACAGACATCAAAGATCTCCAATTACTATTAATAACTAATTATAACTATAGACATGATTTGTACAGGTAGTCCCTGGGTTACATACAAGATAGGGACTGTAGGTTTGTTCTTAAGTTGAATTTGTATGTAAGTTGGAACAGGTACATTATTTTAATAAACGCAATCTCAACATATTATTAGGCAGCATGGTGTCAGTTACTGTATAAAATCCTTGCTGTGAGCTAATCACAAACAAAGCAAAAAGAAAAAACTTTATGGAGCCTAGACATTCATTAACTTCAGTGAGCTGCGCTTTGATAAGCAAAAAGAAACAACTGCAGAGTTTGTCTTGGTCATTAAAGAATTACAAGACGAAGGCAGAAGAGCTCCCTGTGGTCACCCACAACCTCAGCTGTGTTTAGCAAAAGATTTCCTCTGCAAGTCATTCAAACCCCCCCCCCCCCCCATTAAGCCTCTGTCCTGCACACGAGCGAGCAGGGAAGCCCCGTTTGTATATAAGAGTCGTCCGTATGACAGATGTCTTTAAGTCTGGGACTATCTGTATACAATTATCACAGGTGCATGATTTTATTGGGGTGTTTAATCTTTGTAATACAAAATTACCACCAAAAATTTATTTCAATTTTTTTTGATCTATGTGAATAGGAACAATAGGACATGCATGTAGAGGTGCCTTAAATATTGGCAAAACCCCAGAGCAGCCCCTTTATCATGAGGGAACCCTTGAAATAACTTTTAGGCATCAGGGAACCCTAGAGCTGATCTTCAAGATGTAGTGTGTGTTTTTTCTTCATTGGGTAATCAACCTTCAAATACTATGGGATGATACAGTGAATTGCTCTTTTTGGTTAGACACCATCCCTCCCACTATTTGATGTCTGGTTCAACAAATTTCCACTTTGATGTATGATTATGACATAACCTATGGTTGTATATGAAAAGCAATTTTTTCACTTGGTAAATTCCCTGAAGAAGCAGCGGGTCTCCCACAAAATGTGTTGGCAACCACCAATGTTATTATAAAATTTGTACACTGTTGTTATTATTGTCATTAATGACTTTTAATAAAGATATCTAATATAAATATGTAAGATTTGTATTGCCAATTGACGCCTTGCTTTCTATTGTAGATCAGCTATTAGAACTTTTTTTCCCCTATATCAGTGAACCCCTGCCAATATTTATGATATGCCCAATGCATGGTACACTGCCTGGTGGTCGATGGAATAAATGCCTTTTACATTGTTAGCCAGAGGGAAAAATGTCACCCTTACAGATAGCCAAATAGATCACTGGTTTCAGTGATAACTGACCTGAGAGTTATAAATTGCTCATTGCTCAAAGAACCCCTAGCAAACTCCAGAGGTACCCTAGCTGGGAGTCACTGCCCTAGAGGTTAGAAAAGAGAAACTTCCTCAGGAACAGATATGTGATCCTGTTTTGAAGACACAAAGGTATTTTTGATCTTTAATTTTCACCCTTCAGCCTAAAACTGGAAACAGCCATGGGGGTCATATTGAAACATACTGAGCTCATTCTTCTGATGCCCAATAAAAGACACAAATCTGCACAGGCTGCTGGTAATATGGAAGCAAAACTAGTATTGTCTTTGGGAATTCTTCTTTGTGGTTTGGGACGTTGTTGTACTGAGCCCTAGGACCCCAAATTTCTATCTGTACATAAATAATTTATATCTAAGTTACTTGTTTTTCTTTTTTTCTGCTTTCTTTAGTACTTTTGCCTATTTTTAAAATCATTAACATATAGCACAACAACAAAGTGATTTATTGTGCAGTGTCTGCATAGCTGCCGTGTGATTTATGGATGTCACAATTACTGACTCTCTCACATAAGATTCCATGTCATTTGTTACATTCTTGTGCTACATAACCCATCATAGCCAGTATAACCAGTTTCTGTATCTGTAAATTAACAAGGTTTTGTACATATTTGTGGCAATCTCCCATTAATGTTTCATTTTAATTTTACGAATTGAAATAATTGTAAATGTCCCCAGTGGACGCTCAGCAGTCCAGACATTCTGTGTTTGATTTATTAAGATTTATTTTGACTGAAAGAGTTTTGTACTATAAATGCTTGAAGAAATAACTTTTGGTTTGTTAAAACCTCTGTGGTATACGTTAGTGGTTTTTAAGCCTTTTCAGAAGACCTCATGTGCTTGGGTTGTGTATTAGATTAGTACAATGTTCATAATGTAGAAATGGAGCAACCGATCAGCAAGGATTTCAGCAATGTATTTGCTTGTAATCCAGGAATAGTGATTGGGTAAATTTTTCATAATTTATTTAAAATAACCTTTCCTTTCCAATGTCTTCATGCATAAACTTTAAATGGCCGGTTACTCTCATACTCATTTTAACAGAATGTACTGCCTAAATTGTTAATGTGTTTATGAGGGCATCATAAAAGTCTCATTCGTTAATATTATTTTTAATATTGTTATTAATATTAATAAACAGTATTTATATAGAGCCAACATATTACGCAGTGCTGTATTATATGCTGGTTATAGGTTTATTTCACTCTTGCATGAGTTTGTCTTATTTACCTTTTAGCTATAAGTATTTTGGAGAAATTCATTTTTAAATTAAACAACAGAGGCAGTAAAATCTTAGGGGCCATTTTTTTTAAAGCTGGCAATCAGCAGGACTGTTAATACAGTGTTGTTATTTGAATATTGGCACTATTGTGATCACCCCATGCTTTAGTGTGGATCATTGATTATAATACCCAAGTTTATGATTGATCACTAATTCATGAATGAACATATGAAAGTATGTCACACTGACCCACTAACATCAAATAATTTATTGTTACTGATCTGGATACTTTTTAAGTGATGCACAGTATAAAACCAATAGATTGTAAGCTCTTTGGGACAGGGTCCTCTTCTCTGGTGTCACTGTCTGTATCTGTCTGTCATTTTCAACTCCTATTTCATGTACAGCGCTGCGTAATATGTTGGCGCTATATGAATACTGTTTATTATTATTAGTAATAATAATAATATTAATAAGGGTCATCTTTATAGCCAACAACTAGCATTACATTAGTAATGTTTTTGTTTCTCCAGGAGAAGAGTCTTTTATTATTAGAGATACTAAATAAACCTTTTCAAAAAAGTTGGAGGATAAATCTAATATTATCTTGTAAAAACTTGGAATAATTTGTAAACGTGTCAGTTTGCACTTTTGCACTACTGTTCCATTTGTTTGAAATTGGATATACCTCTAAATGAGATTTTATAAATGAATAGTAAGCTCTTCCGGGCAGGGTCCTCTCCTCCTCCTCTGTCACTGCCTGTATCTTTCTGTCATTTGCAACCCCTATTTATTGTAGAGCGCTGCGTGATATGTTGGTGCTATATAAATGCTGTTTATTATTATTAATAATAATAATAATAATAATAATAATATTGATAATATTTGAATATTTTCCTAAAATGACAATCCATGTATCTGCCTACAATTTTCAGTTTAAAGTTTATCTTGCTATGGTATCTTGTAATGGCATACATTTCCTAGGTCTAATGAAAGATAAAGTTTGACAGACACCCATGGATGTCTTCTGTACCATTCCTGCACAAGAGGCTCATACATAGCAAAACCTGAGAGTAGCTAAAATGTTGTAATTCAGCGAAGTGGAGGTAGGGGGCAGTAGTGTAATAGACATTCTCTAACCATTTCTGGCATGCATTTGTTAGCAGCAGTTATTTGAATTCTTGCTTTTAAAATGAGGTCAGCCATAAAGCTGTACAGCACACAACATGGACATATACCCACTCATAAAGCAGTGGTATGCTTAGTTTGTTGTGTTCCCCACCACTCTACACCAAGTACACTGTTCTTGTACTCAGTTTTCCAGATTAGAAATGACACGGATTGGATTTTATAAAAATAAAATGTATGTATACATATATATATATATATATATATATATACAGAACCAAAAGCATCATCAATCATGCTTTATTTTTTTTTTATTTAAGATTGTTTTATTGCATCAATTATCATATGCAGATTGCAATTGTTTTAATTACTGCATAGCTAGATCCTTTAAATACAGTAGGACAAACCGACCATGTGCCTGTATATTGCTGGCCTGCAATGTAGAAGTGGTCTGCTTTGTATGTTAGGTGGACCTTAATTCAAAATGTAGAGATTTCCTACATTATAAAGAACATCACGTGCTGCCCACTGTTCTCCTTGCTGAAAGGGGGAAGATCAGCTACAGAGGTCACACAACAATACTGATAATAATTCCTTTACCCTCTGCCTGCCAGAGCTTACAAAGTCTAGTAGTTCCTCCTAAAGTGTGTCCCTCACTCACTTTGCACATATGAAACATCATCATCATTCTCTACCCACTTAAGGTCATCCTTTATTTATTTATTTTTGCATTTTAGAGTGAGAAAGGGTTAAAGCCTCTGTCAAGATTTTATTGCTGTCTATGACCCTGCTTCTAGTGGGGTCACCTAAGAATGGTTTCTCCTAATTTTGAAGAGATTTATTTTTACTTTTGAAAGTGAAGGGAAACAGATGGGACACATAAAAAAATGGACCTGGCCTAACTTATCCCCACTGTATTCGAAACTTAAAAAAAATGAAATAAAAGCTTTGCCTTAGCTATATGTAAAGCCCGGAGAAGAAGGAGGAAAAAGATGGCTGCTCCTGGTATCCAGTCTGCATCAGAAAGAAGAAGGGAAATAGGACAGCGTAGGACCTACTGGACTTGGATTGCAGTGGGATCAATGGCTTTACACTGCTTTTTTTTTCCCGCGAATGTGCTGCTTTAAGGTAAAACAAAATACCTCTTTCACAGATTCTTTACAAATCATACTCCTACATAATATATTGTGTGGGCAGCATAGAGGCTCAGTGGTTAGCACTCTGGTCCTTGCAGTGCTAGGTCCCAGGTTTGAATCTCAGCCAGGACTCTCTCTGCATGGATTTTGCAGGTTCTCCCTGTCCTTGCGTGGGTTTCCTCCAGGTACTCCGGTTTCCTCCCACATTCCAAAAACATGCAGTTAGGTTATTTGGCTTCCCCCCAAAATTGGGGAACTGGACTGTGGTAATGACATATGACTATGGTAGGGACATTACATTGTAAGCCCCTCTGAGGGACAGCTAGTGCCATGGCCTTTGTACAGCGCTGCATAATATGTTGGCGCTATATAAATACTGGATAATATTTGTAACATTGACAGACTTGGTGGAAACATAAGAATTACTTAACTGTCGCCTACCATCACAGTCTTTTCTTAGAAACTGGTTTCCTTAAAACATACAACGCAAGCACTATCTGTGTTACCTAAACAACCTGTCCGTTGTTTAAATACTGAAGAAAACAACTCATCCAACCTCTATAAAACATTATTACCACTTGTTTAATATAGTAGTGCTAAGAAAAACCAAGGTATGCAATGATGAATAAGAGCATTAAAATGATAGAAATGTTTATAGCATCAGACTGAGATGTAAGAATGCAGTGCAATAACTTAGTATACATAGAAAGTGATGTAAATGTGACCAATAAATCATATATTATTCTTAAAGAACAAGCAAACGTAAGATAGACAAAAATAAAAGAATATTTTACCAATAATTACAGACATATATTAAATGTACAGGTTAGCAAGTTAAAGTGTATATAGTCAAAACCTTGGTATAGACTGGGAAAAGGTTAAAACATTTCTAAAGCTTGGATGCTTTCTGTGTTCTTGATAAGGAGATTTATCCTCTTTAAAGAGGAACTATTCATAAAATATGAAAAACCAAAAACAACCCTTACATTTTATAGGTGGAAACCCGCCAATCCCTCCGCGATCCTAGTCTAGGTCCTGCACCATTCCTATCTGCCATCTTCTTCCTCTCCTCCCAGGACTTGAGATCAGCCCCTTCTGTACATGCCCGTGATGGGGTACAGGCGCAGAAGGGCTTTGAGCTTCCCAATTAGTCTTTACTGCTGCAGCACCAAAAACAAAAGTGGAGGGGTCTCCATAGCAGGGGATTGTCTTTCATCAGGGGTCCCCAAGGTTTCTGGTTGAAGTCACAGTTTTATACCCGCTGGTCTACAAAAAAATGTCCATCTAGGTAATGTAAGCCTTTCTTGGCAGCCATTTTCCTGTTGACCAGCTCAACCGCAGTCCCAACCTTCCCACCCTTGTTGCAGTTCCAAAAAAGGACAACCATCTTTTCACTGCATGGTTCCTGTTTTATAGTTCAAGCCATGGTCGCAGCTGCATGCACAGGTAGTTACCTGCAGTGGAGTTTGCTTCTCCCAGGCTCAGAGAAGCAGTTTGCTATTCGCCTAGTTGCTGCCAACCACTCGGTAGCAAACTAGCAGGTCCTTAATCTCTTTTCTTTGCCACGTTGCTCTGGACACTGGACTTTTTTCAACTATAAGATTAACATTGATCAATGAAATAGTTTGTTCCTACCCCTGTATTTGTCAATTGTTCTAGGTAGCTAGTTTGCTTGTAAAGACATAAATAAAGGCATGTTATGTAAAAATATGAATTGTATTATGCCTCTTCAGTAATTTTCTCTGCTGAGAACCCTCTGTACGTGTCAGTTTTATACAAATTAACACAAAAATAATCAGTTTATGGTCTACATATTATTTTCATACATTCCAGTATAATCTCATAAAATGTCACCACTTTGAAACCTCCTAGATTGTGTGTGGTTAGTCATTCTTGTAAACGGGTGTTTACCTTGTTCCTGGTGTAGTTTTTTATATACAAACATAGAAGGTAATGATTAGAATACAGCTTTACCTGGAAAGGCGTAGACACCTAGATTCAGTTCTCCAAGAACTGCTGTAATGTAATTCATTTTGCTTTAATTGTTTTGTCTAAAAAAAGAAAATCTGTCCATATACACAGCCACAAACAGGTTACGTTGGGGTATCATTAGGGTTAAATGTTTGGGATAGATTAAACTGTATCTATACTTTCTCCCCACTCTCTCCTAAATATAAAAAAATGTGTGTCACATTTTTAAGATTAGGAATACAAGATCAGGAACATAGGAGAAAAAATAATATTATTTGGAGAATTGTTTATTGGGAAGCATTGGTAATAATTACTTACAAACATGTGTTTAATGTAACAGATCTTCTTTCTTAAAAAGAATTTGCTTGAAATCAGATCTTCCAAAACATGTCTATCTATGACTAGCCTAGGGATAGGACAAGATGACACATGGAATGAGATCCTACATCGAGCAGAATAGGAAAAAATGAAAGAACCTAAATGAACTATGGGCAAAATAGCATGCAGTAATAAATACATAACTGTAATGTGTAGGCAAACCTCCAGAATGAGGAGCAGTACCACGTGCTGCAGCTTTAACAACAAACCTCCTCTTTTTGGGTACATGTGGTCCATACCACAAAAAAAAAAAAATACCACCGCTTGTCTACTAAAAGTACATAACCCATGCAATTTTTTTAAAGTAAATGATAGTTTCTTAAAAATTTGTAATAAAATGTTAAAAATGATTTACTTGCCTTCAAGTCAAATAGTTAATCTGTTCTGTATACCCATCTGTATCAGTTCTAATTTAAACCACCACCTTTATTTTGGTTATGACAATTTGTGATTTGACAAAGGTATTGTTACCCCATACTGCTGCTAACGCAGGTTTAGAAATAACACAAAGACAGTCTAAACACATTATTGCTGACAGCTCATAATTAGTCTGTGTATGGAGATAAACCAGTGACACCCAAATAGGAGACCAGACAAGGTGAGGTTCCTTCTAAGTGTCTGTCAGGGAAGTGAGAGGTTAGGAGCCATAACAAAGGTATGCAAACAAAAAGAACTGAGTAAGTAAGACTTGCGGTCACCATAATTACCCTGTGATGCTATTGTCACAGCTCACACAAGGAAAGCCAAAGGCAACAGTCTAGTCCACTCCTTGTGTTGTACAAATGGAGACACTCAGCTGACAGGGCAATTCTTGCACTTAGTGAGAGCTTAGTTTAGTCGCGTGGGGGATTGGTCTGTGAATGGAAGGTGTAGTGTGTGTAGGGGGGATGGGATTAGCACCTGTCGGGCCTGTGCTGTGATGGAGCAATTTATTTTTCAAGACTTCCACCTGCTCTTTATTACTTGGAAAAAGTATAAACTTCCTAATCAGAAACTGTACAGAGAAAACATTCTTTATTGTAAAATAAGCACCTACAAATTAAATTCATATTAACGAAAATCATTTGCCATTTTGATCCAAAAAGCAAAAAGTACCATAGCCGTAGAGCTTTGCTTGCAGAAATTATTTATATAGGTGAATTTGATACATCAGGGAGGGTGAATTCCTAGGTTTTCCTGACCCTTGCTGTAGTGCCCCCCTGGTACTTTTGGCATATCTTTATGAAAACTGCACTGACAGTGATCCCAAATTTTTTACTCACTTTAGCAAGGGCTTTGTCTGATTACAGCTATTTGACACCATCTACCTTTTTTTATTTCTTTATTTTTAAAGACTAATCTGGGTCGGCACTATTTCATAACTTTGAAAGAAGGAATAGTAACCATACTCTTCCTTATTACATATGCTATTGGACACCATATTGTTTCTGACTTTGTTGGGAATCAGATATCTTTCCAACAGAATAAGAAGGGATTGGAGGTACTTGTTGATGAGCTTTTCTCCAGATCTGTTCAGTACTGCAGTGTGAAACTCTTTTTGTAAGGTTTGACCTTATATCAAGGTGGGTGGTCTTGTATCAGCTCTCTATCCTGTAGTTTTATACTGACAGCCTGTAAAGGGCTGCACACAAAGTGGATTTCTATCCTTTGTAGCTACTGAGAAAAATCCCTAGGTTTGAATCTGCCAATCCTTAAAGGGTGCAAAATTATTCACTAAATGGATCATTTTTAACTAAATAATGTGGGGAGGTCCTCTACTTTTTCACCTCTATCATTTGCACCCAATATACTAATTTTTACCAACTATTCTTTCACCTTGATATACAGAAAACCTAAACCCTTTTTTAGAGCTGTATTTTTGTAAAATGTATGCAAACATGTCAATTTATCAAAAAATATATTTCTTAATTTCCTTTATCACTACTCCCAATTTAGGATGCAATTCATAGAATGAGAGCAGGATCACCTAGAGGTAACTCATCTTTTTCACATACCGTTTCAGTAATAAATGCTTTTTTAAAATAAGAATGCTACCTCAAGGATAGCAAAGGTTGCTTTTCAACACACAGAAAACATGACAAGCTTTACACAAATAAGTAATTTGTTGAAAAAAATGTATTCATGACACCTTAAAAATGTTGCCTCATCAGGACCTGTTCACTGGTCCTGGTCACTTTAATAAGTGCTTGCATTGAATAATGAATTGTTTAACTGGAAAACAATTAACGTTTAGCTTGTTAATGAAATGGAAACATATAATTACTTCTTTAGTTACCACATGACCTATATATACCAGAATCAATTCTGAGCAAATAATGTAAAAAATAACATCATATATCTGGTTTACCAGTTACCATTAATATATATCTTCTGTTATTTCTTTTACAAATATGTGTATTCTGCTTCAAACTCTAATAAATAGTAACAAATGGACCCAAATTCCCATAACAAACAATAAAAAGGCCACTTTTTGTTTTATCAGCCATTTCTGTCTTTTAGCTCTCTATACTAAGATCATACTTGATAAGTGAATACATTAATACATAAACAAACAATATATTTAGGTGTATAATGTATTTTTAAGTTTAGTTTTGTAGAGGTCTAATAGGTGTTTGTCCTGGCAAACCAAGGTTGTTGAAGCAGAACTGTTTTAGTAGACAACCCCTTTAAAATGATCACAAACATATCAAATGTAATTAAAGTTTTGTAATAAAAAATTAAATCCCTCCCTTCCCAGCAAAGCTAAGAATAAAATTCCTGTTGTGCAGCAAGAAAAAGACATAAACAACAAAAATTACTATTTTAGCAGTTTGAACGGGCTGTTTACTGAACAAGAGCTGCCATAGGAAAATTGTTTTGCAGAATAAAATACATGAATTGTATTCATGAGCATCAGCTATTTAATCTAGTAAGAGGTTTTACTGAGAAATCACTTTATGCAAGTTCCTGGCTGTATGATTCAGTTTGAGTGCTATAAGATCCATATGAAATACCATGCATATCTTATCTACTCTTGATGTCACATGTCTTTTGTAGGTTAGCCAGAAACTTTATGCAAAGAAGGGAAGCAAAAAATACAATCAGAGTTTATAGTGTGTTTAGTATGTTCTAAGTACCAGCTGTCCTTATCTAATACACTGTCCGTATGATCTGGTTTCCAGAAATCAGCATTCAACCTGCACACATTACTTGTCTTACATACTTTATTGGGCCAATAGACAATCTGGCATTATTGTGGAAATAACCAGAATGGACAACCAAGTGAAAAAAAGCATCTGCTTTGCAGTCTTACCTAGGTTTTGTTTCAAAGCAGAATAAAATAAAGGTAAAAATAAATCTAAATATAAAGGTAAAAATTCAGTTTTTGTTTTGTTAAACTGATTTTAAGTATATTTAATGATTATAAATTACAACTGTCTAAACACCAAATTAAATTACATAAACAATTATTACAGATTCATGCATGACACACCATTTTTGACCATAAACATCCTCTCCATTATTCATCTTCTTCACAAAGGGATGAGGTTTCTGTAGTTTACAGGAGATCACTATAAAGCTGATAGTATTGTTTGATATTTTTGGGAAAAAAAGGTATAGGAACAAACAAGTGTTTTTTTTTTTTTTTTTGGTGGAAGACCAAAAAGTGTTTTTTTCTGTATCTGCTGAAAATGTTTTTAGTCTGAAGATAGAAAAGAACAATAGCCATCACATCTGAAGAATCATATGCTGCCATCTATTCAATTTTGCATTTGGGTTTAGATATAATGTAATAGTATAATGTGAGACTTACTAGACATGTGTAGTCATGTGCAGACGAGCCTTAAATCCTCAATATTCTAAACATGGTTTATCCACGCTTCTGGACTCTGTTTCATGTTTTTTTTTTTTTGTTTTTTAAAATGAATCCTTTAAATTGTCGGAGCTTGTTCTGCACTTTTATGGTGTATATCCTGTATTTGGTTAATTTGCAACTACACTTAGAACTATGGTACAATTGGAAATTGCATACTTTTTTTAATTGCATTAGCAAGGAACTGGCAAACAGTCTCACTGAAGGGCCACAACTATTTGAATATACAATTGAATATGTATTACTTTATATGCTTTTAACTGCTTTTGTTGGATACATAATCAGCATGCACTTAATAGAGGGTTAGAGAAGGAATTATTCATGTTTTAAGCTTGTGTATTTATATGTAACCACACCTTGCTATTTATTGTCCTATAAATCAAAAACAGGTAACCTGTCATAAATAAAATAAGCTCATTTGGAACTTGAACAATTATCAAGTAGCCATTAATTATTATTAATAAATAAGTGTCAAGGACTTTCAGTATATTTATTGTGTGGGGTTACTTGATGAATATGATAACTTTTGGTCATTTTGTTTCAGAAATACAAGGGTGTTATAATACAAGAACTGTTCCTAATCTTGGTAATTAGCTGGCATCTTTTTAGGAAACACAAGTATCAGTTACTTCTTGGCACCTGGTCAATCCTTTAATTATATTAGTGACAAATTGACAAGTTATAGTGTGTATGTAAAGACAAATTGGAGCATGTTATGTGCAATAGGAAGGACCTACAGAGTACAGTATCTTTTCTGTATTCCAAAATATGCATAATAATTTTTCCAGTAAAATCACAGAATTCCTCACCTGTTTTTTGGGTGACAATGCTGCCTGAGCAATTACTTACAGCGCTGTCACCCTTTTCATTAAACCACCACTGTAGAACCATCATTCTGTATACATGGTGATACAGCATCTTGCCTAGGTAGTTCAGTATTTTTAGCCTTTTCTTGTCAAGTGCATTTAAATAGCAAAATGAAAAAACATTTGTCAACCTGAGTTTAGGTAAGGCTAATATCTGCCCACAATCACTAAGTCACTTGAAAAGGTACTTAGAGGTAAAATAAGTACAGTTCTTCAAAAACTACAGCTAAAATAGTGCAAACATGCATTTGCCATCTGCTGTACTATGAAGAACTGAGTATTATATTACTATTACTTTCATAATATTACTT
Organism: Pyxicephalus adspersus; assembly: GCF_032062135.1. Lineage (NCBI taxonomy): Eukaryota > Metazoa > Chordata > Amphibia > Anura > Pyxicephalidae > Pyxicephalus > Pyxicephalus adspersus. The sequence goes on from NC_092858.1 coordinate 34,113,980, forward strand.
CCTCTATTCTATTACTAATAATAACTTTTGCAGTTGGTTGTCCTCCCCCACTGCAAGGTCCTAGTCCTTGTTTTGCCCTATTCATTGCTCCTACAGTCCTGGACATTTATATAGTTTGCATTTTATTTAAAGCAGAACAGGTTTACAGGTGGAAAGCTGTCATTCCCTCTGTGATCCTAGTGCAGTCAGTCCCATGCTGTCCCATCTTCCCTTCTGCCATGGGCTAGACACTGGCTGCTGCCATCTTCTTCTTCCAGGTTCTTCTTCCTTTGTCACCCAATCTCCCACTGCACATGCACAAGATCCAGTGGCACACCTTCCATAAAACTCCAGAATGCTACATTAGAGGAAAGCCCGCTGCCTGAATGGGATGTAAAAAAGAAAATGTAAAAAAAGAATGTGTTCCCTTATAAAAAATATCCATCTTTATATATAAAGTAAAAATGTGGTAGGTCTGCTTTAAGCAACACAGCCTGGTTCTGGGCCTCCACATCTGTGATTGTATTATAGGGGCTAAAGCATGCTCCTGTGCTCCTTGGTTCTTTTAGGCATGCTGACTTTGTTAGACTAAGAACACTGTTTTTCTAGAATTTCAGCTTTAACCTAAATTTCTAAATCAAGTTTTTATTTCCCTGAAATGTAAGAGAAAATGGGTAAATTTCAACAAAATGTTGTCATTTTGCCAAATTGTATTGAAATCAATAGGGAAGAAAAAACAAACATATTTAATTACCACTGTTTCATGTATTATTTAAAGTCTTCTGGCCAGACATGAGATATTTCAGAGTCCTTCATTTTCTCTTTTCCTAAAGTTGTTGCTGCCCAGAATGGCACGCACTGCTGTTTTCTGCAGCTATTAATGTGAATCTGGGTTGACTTGATAAAACACCCCAAATGGATCATATAAAATTGCAGATTTGTGATTTAATCAGTTAGGAAAATTCCAAATCGGTGTGCTGCAAAGATTATGAATATTAATTTATACCATTAGATTTTATCAAATCCAAAAGGATCCAATAGGCCGAAACTCATTATCTGCTTGGAACACATTTTGTATGTTTTACTAGTTGAAGAAAGTCTGATGATTGATATATACTAAATAAAAGGGCTGATCATGTTTTAGTACTAGTGGCAAACTTGATACCAGAGAAATAAGGGAGGTTTTTAAGGTACATATACCAATCAAACCAAAATATATTTATAACACAAATAGTAAACTACTTTATTCACCAATAAACAAATTATTCACCATAAAAATACATTAAAAAATCGTACAATCTTCAAACATTATAAAGATCCTCATACTTGCTTAAAAAGCCCAACACAAGCTAAACACATTTCAAAAATCTTCATTGTGACAGTATTTATAGTACAAGATGGTGTAGAGTGATAAAGCGTATAATGGGAATCCACTGGTAGTCCAAAAGCATTTAAAAAGCCCTAGCATGCCAAAGGAATAGTGTGCCTCCTTATAAAGCAAATGCAGAATTTTCTAAATGCCTTTGTTAAGCACAGCCTACAGATGTGTTGTAATGTGGAGTGTCCTACTGGAGATGCATTTTGATGGACCCCAGTGCAGCAAAGGTGCACTGCACTAAAATGTGCAAATGTAGACTTACATATAATAAATAGTTGTGTGGTTTCCTTTAAGCTATTTTACACCACCTTTTCTATCTATACATAAGCTGTTACCTTCTATTCCTCTAGTAGCTGACACAATCATGTGAACTTATGGAAATGAGTCTGGATGTGTTATTCTCTCTTTCATGTACTTATTACCCTTAAACTAAGAACAAAGCAATCACTAAAATCAAAGGCTTTTAAGAGCAGCATTCATGTGCCACCTACAATGCAGATTATTATCATATTTGTACAAGAGGATAAGCTGGACTGTCAGCTTCTATTAGTGAATTTTAATTATCTTTTAGTTTCTATTGTGGCATTAAAGGAGATGAGTGAGTGAAAGCCATATTCCCATGGGATGTGTCTTGTTGAGGTTTTAAAGTTTGATGGAACTGACCAGGCAGAGAAGGGAACAGCCCTGAGGCACATTCTAAAATGCACGATTTAAAGAAAAATGTGAACAAGTATTGTTATGTTAGCACAATGTAGACTTTATTCTTTTGTTCTGTTTATGGGACTTTTTTTTGTGTTTTTGCTGTTTTTAGCTTCTTTAAACCAGGCATTTTTTAATTATAAAAAGATGGACTCTGTGAGACCCAGAATTTAGGGCAGTAAATGTTCAGTGAGTTATTACTAAATTTTCAGTGAATGTGGATCAACCTTGTGCATGTATTTTAAATAAGAGCAGCCTTTCTCAATCTATTTAACATGGAGGAACCCTTGAAAGCTTACAGTACATAAGTGTGGTGGTCAGTGGGAAAAATATTACTCTTACAGATAGCCATGAAGGTCATTGATGTCAGTTAAAGTGACCTGAGAGACACAATTTGCCTGTTGCTTAAGGAACCCCTAGCAACTTCTGGAGGAACCCTGGTAGAGAAACACTGAATTAGAGAAAACCTGTGAATGTCCCTCAGACAACAAAACTACTCTGTACAAGAACAAGTACTGTTTACTGTTCCAGAAACTCTAGTACCCTTCCCTTTCTTTCTACCACCCCTCCACAAACTAGCTAATAAATCCCAGATGACTAGCTATCTAGTGTTTATTAATATCTTTTTCTTTCCTTTTCAATGACTACACTTGCACAGTAGTGATATATCATAGGTAGAACTTTACACTTTATCCATATACTTCATAAATTCACAAATTGCCCCTGTTGGAGTGACCCAGTGGTTATTTGTGAACATTTGGTTATACTGCCTGCAATGGGGATTATGGTTCAGACATAATGACCTTTGCAGGCCCAGGCCTGGGCAATTACTCCTGCCGTGGATGCTAAAATGTTTGTATTAGTCCATGAAAGATGCATCATCTAGACAACATCTGACTGATCCATGTCAAACAGCTTGTTAACAACAAAGTTACATGAAGACATGACAGGCAAAGCAGAGAGATTTCCAGAACATGAACTGGCAACAATGGTGCTTTTGGTGACCAACAATCCTACACCCAGAGGGTGTTCAGAACTTCTCTTGGAATTTGGCCAGACAGAAGGAATGCTGACTCTGTTAAAACTATTGTGTAATGATAAAATTGACCTCCTTTAGGTTGGGACATTAAATGGGGCCCTGTATTTTGGGGTCCCCGGTTGCAAGATTTGCTTTGAATTATACTGTGTTCCCAGAGCATTGCAGTCCCAGAACAGAAGAATCGCTGTATTTCATATGGCAATTAGGGTTATCACCACTCTAAACCAACCTTTCTGATAAAGTGTAAATAAAGGTGTAAGATCCCAATCAAATAACTAAAAAATCTGCATCAGTAACTGGAGCTCTCTTCATTTAAGTACCTAAGCAACAGCTGACACACATTATATCTTGAAAACCCATTAAACTAAGAAGGTTAATGAGAAAGGAGGTTTTTTTATGTTGCATTCCTTAGATGAAGAAACCAAGTAGTGCCAAGTGTTCTACAGAATATTAGTCTGGATTTATAACAAACACTGGAATATTTTGCTTTATTTAGCTATAAGTAGAAAACTGATTTAAAATCTAAGAGGGCTTTAACAATTTCACTAGTATGCTGGTCTGTTAAATATACCTTAAAATGTTTGTTATTGTATCAGCTGGATAAGTCCACATAATTACCTGTTGATCCTGGCAAAGCTCGGTTGACTACAGGACACCCCATGCCCACCCCTTGTTGTGGGAGGATTCTGTAGTTAAAACACATCCTGTCCTAACAACAGCTCCACCAACAGCCCCTCCATAGATAAATTACAGCAACTAAGGGTTTTCACCCTAGGACAGGAATTGTATTACTGTACTAGGTGAAAATAAAAGAAAAAAAAAAGCCTAAAAAGGAGACAATGCAGCCACCACATTTAAGGAATGGTAAGCTGCAATGTATTCATTACATTTTGGTTAATGTATATTTTTTGTGCATTTTATATATTTACTGTTTTTAGTGTTTTCAGACTACTTAGTTATTGCTGTAAATACCAAGATACCATCATATAGTCAATATCTGTGAAATGTTAAGAGCATCATGATCCTTATGTGTTTAACTCAACAAGTGATATGATTTGCCATATTCGATCATTTGGATCAGTGTTGAATACATGAGTGATTTTAGTAAGCACTGACTTCATAATACTGAATGCCAATTAAACATTTACATTTGGGAATGAATCTCCTCTAAATTCTTTAAACTCTACTCTAGAAAATCTTTTGGGGTTTAATCATAAATGTTTTCACCCAAAACTGACCCCAATTTACAAACTAAACACTTTGGATTCAATTAGAAATATGTGAATCAACTATTACTCATGATTCATAAATGTTCTTATTGAATGCAATGTGAAGAATATGCAAATTTTAGATAAAAGTTAGGTAAGGTTTGGATGCTTTTCATTTTTGTTGTTTTTAGCTGTATGTGTTTGTATTGCTTTTGTAAATTTTAATTATGTAACTGGATACAAAGAAATGATCATGTTTTTGGAACATTAACATAACTGTCATAAGGTAATAGATCCTCCAGAGACATAAAAAAAGGGCATATGCACAAGTATATAACAAAACTAAAAAAATGTCAACTGTAAGGAATTAAAAAATACCTGGAGGGCTTGACCTGGACTCAAACCTCTACTATACCATGCAAAAGTTCCACAAGAAAACCAAAATGTATTATTAATATTATTTTATTTTAAACAGGATTTATACAGCGCCAGCATATTACACCGCACTGTACATTAAATAGAGGTTGAAAATTACAGACAAATACAGACAGTGACACAGGAGAAGAGGACAGTGTATATACTAAATACCTATTATTGGGATTAAAAACATTTGAAACATATTGAAAACATTGAAATATTAAAAACATCACAATAAAATCATACATGTGTCGATCCAGATATTCTAATATATCCCCCAAAATACACAAGTAAAAATAATATGACCACTAGTATAGACATGGGTTGTTTTTATTGACTTGTTGCAGAGTCAGAATATTGTGGTTTTGATTTTTGAGGATATGTTAGTAGAAAATGCATATTTAGTTATTGTGTGTAGTTTCCTTACAGTGCTTATTCTTCTCACAAAGATTGTAATGTGGACCACTTCTTTATGATTCCTCATTCTGGAACACCATTGGCAAAACAAAAGGTACAATAAGGAACTAATGGGTATGACCTACTCATGCCAATGATTGCTGTGCAGTCTGTTGCGATCATAAAAAAAAAAATCCACCAGGTTTTTTATGATAATTGCAGCTTACACTGGGAAATGGCAATATGCCTTTTACCACTGGCACCTTGATGCCCCCCGGCAATATTTTTCCTTGAATTCTTTTATTGTTCATCCTGCTTCATAAAAGAGTTTAGTCTAGTGTAGCAGCAGACAGATGTGATAGTTAAAAGAGGCTCCCTTTATGAAGAAATGGTCACCCGTTGTTCCTTTGGTATGGTCAGTCTCGTAGTTGGGCACAGATTATCACATGGCACGCCTTACATTTGCTGATCCCATCACCTCCATGAAAAGCAACAAACAGGAGCTCCTTATAAACAGCTTTATTACGTTGAGTGTTTAAACCCCCTGTGGGACATTCATTAGAACCAGATGCAAGTTCTGGGAATGGCTGACACACTGACTGTAATAATGCTGTTTGGAAAGAACTTCCCGCTCCTGTATAGATGCATCATTTTTTACAGCACTTTATGTGCCCTAATGGACGGCTGCTGTCTACTGTCCTTGCTCATATATATGGGCTTTCATGTGGAGCCTAGGATTGGGGAGAATAACACTGAATTATGTTCAAACTGTAAATCTAACAATAAGCAACAATTATTTTGTCTGTTATTCAATACCAATGGGTGTTTTTTTACAATTTTTGTTAAACTTGAAATAATTTTCAATTGATAATTAATAGGTATCTAAACTTTATTGTGCTCATAAAAGCTAAACTTTAAACTTTGAGCAAAACTCTAAAAACAAAAACTTTCATTTAAATCTGCTCAAAAAGCAAAAAGTTTGTAAATCCACTTAGTGAGTGCACCAAATACTGGTAAAAACATGCAAAGCTATGGAAAGTCCACCAACTATTGCATTGCCTGGGGAAAACAAGGAGGGGGGGGGGTGGCAGATGCAAGAACAGTCATCTTGCAAAAAGATGAGCAGCAGTCTTATAAATGATGGGTAATAACCATGGTTGGCTCTATGGATGGACCTCTTGCCTTTCCAGCACTCGGATGCCAGGTCACTAACTGCATGGAGTTGGATTTTTCTACTTGTGTTTCCATAAGCTTTCTTCAGGCACATTGGTTTCCTTTCACTGTCACTAAAACATTCAGTTAGGTTATTTTGGCTTCACCGTAACTGGCTTTTGATTGTGTTAATGATGTATGACTATGGTAGGGACAATACATTGTGAGCCCCTATGAGGGAAAGTTAGTGATATTACTTTGTACTATCTAAAGGACTGCATAATATGTTGACACTATATAAATACAAAATAATAATAATATTTTTTTCAAAGTTTGCCCTTTGTCACAGGGGCAAAGTGTATGAGCTGTTTAATACTGAATTGTAGCATGGAATAAAGTAAACAAGGGGAACCATAAGAACAGAGACCATAACGTAAGAATATGCATGGCTCCTGTATTTAGGCAATATTTTTTTAGTCTAGACTGCTGCCATAACTAAATTTACATTTTTAAAAAAACACTGTAACTTTAGCTGGAAATGGAACCCCAGTGCAGAACCATGGGTGGTGGTGGTGGGGAGGGCGGGCTAAAAATAACCAACAAATATAACAATTGGACAAGGTTTTCCAACTTGTCAGATATCTTTCCGTCCAATAGACCTCAGCCTGATTGTTTAATATTTGTTGGCATCTTAATAGTTCCATCGTTGTTGTCTGTCAAAAGTTGCAAGTCTGATACCTGTGTTTAAGGGTGGGTTCTGTTTAAACACTCAATACCATGTACAAATAGGTCCATAAATATTTAGACAGACAACTTTTTTTTATTTATTGTTCTGTACATTACCACAATTAATTTTAAACAAAACAACTCAGATGCAGTTGAACAGCAGACTTTCAGCTTTAATTCAGTGGGTTGAACAAAAAGATTGCATAAAATGTGAGAACTAAAGCCTTTTTTTAACACAATCACTTCATTTCAGGAGCTCAAAAGTAATTGGACAAATAAAAAAGCTGAAAATAAACTGTTCATTTCTAATACTTGGTAGAAAACCCTTTGCTGACAATGACACCCTGTAGTCTTGAACCCATGGACATCACCAGATGCTGGGTTTCCTCCTTTTTAATGCTCTGCCAGGCCTTTACTGCAGCGGCTTTCAGTTGCTGTTTGTTTGTGGGCCTTTCTGTCCGAAGTTTAGTCTTCAACAAGTGAAATGCATGCTTAATTGGGTTCAGATCAGGTGACTGACTTGGCCATTCAAAAATATTCCACTTCTTTGCTTTATTAAACTGTTGCTTTGGCTGCATGTTTTGGGTCATTGTCCATCTGTAATATAAAACACCTCCCAATCAATGTGACTGCATTTAGCTGGATTTGAGCAGACAGTATGTCTCTGAACACCTCAGAATTCATCGGGCTGTTTCTGTCCTGTGTCACATTATGGATAAACACTAGTGTCCCAGTGCCACTGGCAGCCATGCACGCCCAAGCCATCACACTGCCTCCAGACAGTATGTCTCTGAACACCTCAGAATTCATTCAGCTGCTTCTGTCCTGTGTCACATCATGGATAAACACTAGTGTCCCAGTGCCACTGGCAGCCATGCACACCCAAGCCATCACACTGCCTCGGCCATGTTTTACAGATGATGTGGTATGCTTTGGATCATGAGCTGTTCCACGCCTTCTCCATACTTTTTTCTTGTTCTTGCCATCATTCTGGTAAAGGTTGATCTTGGTTTCATCTGTCCAAGGAATGTTTTTCCAGAACTGTGCTGGCTTTTTTAAATGTTCTTGAGCAAAGTCTATTCTAGCCTTTCTATTCTTGAGGCTTATGAGTGGCTTGCACCTTGCAGTGCACCCTCTATTTACTTTCATGCAGTCTTCTCTTTATGGTAGACTTGGATATCGATATGCCTATTTCCTGAGTGTTGTTCACTTGGTTGGCTTCCACATACAGGCCTTTTATCTACTTAATTGATAATGACATAACAAAGGAATTGCCCACACCAGCCCATGAAATATCCTTTGAATCAATTGTCCAATTACTTTTGACCCCCTGAAATGAAGTGGTTGTGTAAAAAAAGGTTTTAGTTCCTCACATTTTTATGCAATCTTTTTGTTCCACCATGTTCCACCATCTGAATTAAAGCTGAAAGTCTGCAGTTGTTTCATTTAAAATGAATTGTGGTAATGTACAGAACCAAAATTCGAAAAAAAGTTGTCTCTGTCCAAATATTTATAGACCTAACTGTATATAACTTTGTTATACCTGAAAAAGTTTTTCCCTTTCTATCTGTGGAAAATCAAAGAGAGTGCTATGAATATTTTATCACCACCAGCAGCACCATATAAAGGTCATGGTAATTGTATGAATTTTGAACACTTGCCATAATAAGAATTTTCAGGAACCACGATGTAATTCAACTTATTATATTAAATATTCCTTTAGTTTAGTTGCATTTACTTTTAATCCACTAAAGATACATACTGTTTTTGTTACATATTTTAAATTATTTTATTCCTTTATGGAGAGAAAAGACACATCAGGGTTTTTAAAGAGAAAAGACACAGCAGGGTTATCCTTCTTGTTTTAGGTAGCACTGATAACAAGATGGATGATATTATCGCCTGTAGCAGAATTCTTTCAGGTAGCACCTGTCAATTTTAGTAGAGGTACAAATGGGAAAATAAAAGAATTCAGTAAGTTACTATGGGAAACACTTTTCTGGTTTTACTTCCTGTACTCATAAGTTTAACTATATGACAATTTATTTTTCATTTATTAAATTAGAAAATGTATGAATCTCAGTAAGTTTAATAGAATCGAATTACTTAGGAACCCAGTAAAAACCCATTCCCTATATATCTCTCATTGTAAAGCACTACTGATTAATATTGTATTACTTCACTTTTATAGTCATTAATCTTTTACAAGGTCGAAAAAAAATTAATCACACTGAAAGTCATTGTCCCCCTCCCCACTCACATTCATTGAGCTTGGATAGCACAGGTGCATTGCTGCTGTGTGCAGACTGTAGTGTGTTGGATATTTGTGTGCATGAAAGCATTACAACATTTGCTGATTGCACAGTAAGAGCATTTGACCCTGCCACTCAAAAAGAAGTTTTTCTCCCAACAAACTTCAGTTTTAATTCCATGTAGCATGTAGACTTTTGGTAAAACACGAGTAATTAACACGTCCCATCATAACCCTGTGAGTAGACAATTAGGCTTAGCAAGTCTGCAAGACAGATCTTAGCCAAATGGAAGCTTGTAAAACAGCAATGCATGTACACACAGTAGCCCCAGGTAGAATGGTACTGATAGAGACAGACAGGAAGAAAGGACAAATGAAGAAGGTAACAAATTCTAAGAAAGGCTACTTTTAGGAGATAATGACACAGGTATGAAAGCTAATATGTCTGCTTGTTTCTCTAACTACTCTCATGAATTAGGGATGACATTCTTTGGGCTTTGACAGCCTGAAAATAACCTCAAATGTTCCTCAACCTGTAACTGGGAATCAGAAAATTGATTTTAGGAATTTTAAAATTATGCATACTTATAATAGGTCTTCAACAGTGAGTATTAAAGAAGAACAGTGGGTTTTAATAAAAAGGCATAATAAAGATGTAAAGTACAGAAGACAAAAAGGTACTGTCGTATCCGTACAATACTTATCTGTTGGAAATAAATTTGGTTGAGTTTTTGGCATTACTTTTGCTAACAATGTGATGAATTGAAGCTGCCCTTTGTAACCAAATGTGTTCATTAGAAAAATGGATTTACTATTGATATCATAATTTTTTTCATATTTCCTTTAGATTGTGCTCCTACATGCCGGGCATATATTTATATTTTGATTACCGTATTTTTCCCCGTATAAGACGCTCCGGAATATAAGACGCATCCAATTTTAAAGGAGGAAAATCTAGAAAAAAAAAGATTCTGAAAGATTATTCCCCTTCTGATCACTCATGTGCCATTCAAATTCCCTTTCTGATCACTCTGTGTCATTCAAATTCCCCTTCTGATCACTCTGTGTCATTCAAATTCCCCTTCTGATCACTCTGTGTCTTTTTTCCACTGTACGGCAGTTAGGACAGGGAACAGCAGGGGGCGCTGTGCCGGCTTCTTTCACTGCAGCCAGGAGAAGACACGATGCTGCCAGAGAGGAGAGGAGACACACGCTGCATGCAGCCAGCGAGGAGAAGAGACACACGCAGGATCGGGTATCGAGTGAGTATCTTATTTTAATTATTTTATAACACATTTGTCGTATAGGACGCACCAACTTTTCCCCCCCAGTTTTGGGGAAGAAAAAGTGCATCTTATACGGCAAAAAATATGGTAATTTTTGTCTAAAGCAGGATAGTAAGGCTATAGGTAGGTCAAGTGGCCCGTAATGTCCCCTAGACTTATTTCTATTATGAACTAGTAGCATACTCTAGGCATCATAAATATTTCCTATATCACTTGTCCTAGAAATGAGCAAGTTCTGCTTTACAAGGTAAGAAACCAACCAACTCACATTCATAAAAAAATGGTTACCTAGTATCCTTGTGCTGCTGACAAATGGTTTGTCCATCCTTACATAGATTTAGTATCTAAACTTGTCCTATTTCTGTGTTTATATAAACATAAAGTAATGATAATTCCATGAGGATTAGGCACATGAGCTTTTTGGGGGTAGTATAATATAAATAGCCTAAGGAACATGTCACTGTAATCCTGTGAAAAAATAATAAACATTTAATCACAAGAGATGTGCTCATGATTACATGTTCACTATCATTACCCTTGTTTCTGTAAAAAAAAAAAAAAAAAAAAGATAGAGTTCCCTTTTACTCCAATATACCATATGATACCATTAGGATAAAATTGCAATATGTAGTAGGATGTTGAACTTTTTTCATAATATGCCTTCTTTTCACATTGGAACATTACTTCACTATCCATCCACCTTTTTTCTGATTCACAAGATTTATCAAATTGTTTTTCTTTATTTGTGTTCATTCACCTACTTATACACAAAATTGTCTTTAATATCGAACTTTATTCTTGTTATTTGTTACGTGTTTACACATTCATTTGAAAATCAATAAAAACGTATTTAAAAAAAAAAAATAGGATAAAATTGCTGTGATTGTCCCTGGTATCAAGACAAGCACCCATACATAGTCAGATGTCACATTTGTTAACAATATTTTTTAACATAAAGTTATGCACAACTTATTATCTTAAGGGACAAAAATTAGATGTGTTAATAGAGCTTAAATCAGTAAATGAAATAATAATGTTATCAAACCAACATTACATCTGAATATTCACTGCATCTCCTAATACATAGACTGTATAGTTGTGTATTTGCAGGTCTTCGCTAGTATTTTTGTAGTCCTGTTCAAGGGATTTTCTCTAACTTTCCGTTTTGCAGGTCCAAAAGCTCTCTATGTCCTGTTTCATAGGCACACAAACTTTCCAAAACTAAATTAAGTTAAATGTCCTTTTGGATATCAATGGCACCAGTGTTCCATAAAATATGGATTTTCCTTCACTTAGTCCCAGTGACAGTGGTTCTAGCACAACTGGAGAGGGTGAATCTGAGGTTGTACTTATTTCCTAATCCATTCAATTTTTTGTATTTGGCTTTGGAGTGGAATTCCATGTTTTTTTACCCCCAACCTCCCTATAATTTTATTTAAAAGAAAAAATATATTATTCCTGCATGCTTTCAGCTGGTTGGGTGACATCATGGCAGCTTCCTGTCTGTTCTTTGTAACTATATATATATATATATATATATATGTATTTAGGCATAAACAGTCAATTAGGAAATTGTCCAAATAAGTCACACTTCTATTAAGGCATTACATAATGCCATATGATATTAGTCTTGCCATAACAGCCTCTAAAATATGTAAAATAGGCCATTGGCTGACTCTGCCCTCCAGCGTTGTGCTTTCGAGTAAAGTTGTACTTTTATTGGTATTTTCAAAAGATAGTTGATAAGTACATGGTCACTGCTGTTTTCAATAACCTATTACATAAATGACTTATTACATAAAAAAGTGTGATTCTAAAAACATACAATATGTACTGTATCTTGTAATGTCTGCATACCAAATACCTAGCACGAAGCTGAAAATTCAAATAGGGTTAGGAAGATAAGCACAGGAACTTTTGCTTGTCAGATTTTGGTGTCGTGAGAAACAGTGGGTGTGGTGCTTGGCTGAGTTCCAGATGTTCCACTGCAAAGATCCGTGCCCAGTATGTTATTTTATGCATAATTGTCTGGCATTCCAGTTGCGTTACCAGGACAAGTAAAAGCACTGTTTCTTCATTCCTGCTCATAGTGTATGTAAAGTCAAAACATTTTGTAAGTTTTGGATAGAGTATAGAATAGTTAAGACCCCTGTCATTTTTTTTCTGTCTGTCTACTGTCAGTAAGACTTTCCATCACTTCCTGTTCCAAAAACATGATAGAAGTATAGAGCGATCTCTCCAAAGCATGGAATTACTGCTGTATGTAACAGCTTTCAACAGTGCACATTTTAATGTTTTGGGCTATTGGGTTTTCCCCCAAAATATGACCTTAAACTGTATTAAAGACATATACCTATGGTAGGGACATTAGATTGTGAGGCCCTTTGAGAAACAGTTAGTGACATGACTATGGACTTTGTACAGCGCTGCATAATATGTTGGCCCCATATAAATACTGTGTGTAATATTACTATTCATTTTAATGGAAAATGCATCTGCTAAAAACAAAGGTATTTTAGATGCACTTAGTGTGAATTCTTGTACAGACTCTACATTATCATTGCAGTGTTGCTTTAATTGTATTTGCAAATGTATTTATGGGGAGATAAGAAGATATATCCAGCAGAAATGATGTACAATGTCAAAATGTATGTGTAGACCTGGCATAGCTTTGTGGAGTGTTAGTCGTTAGCTGTATGCAAATACTCCCTAGCAAGCAAAATGCAATGCTATGAAGGAAAGCTCAACAGATGTTACTTGTTGAGCTCATCATGTGTTCCAGTAATTTAGACAAAAGACTGGGATATGTACAAAACAGTCATCATAAACTGAAACTGGACTGTTTTTGTTAGTATCTGCGTTTGCCAGAAACTGATCACTTACGGAAGCTTTTTCTTGTACTGCCTTCTGTACTATAGACTGGACCATGGAATATTATTTCATCACTATGGAGCAATGAATAAATCTGGGTCCTGACACACAACATTTTTACTTGGCTTTTTATAAAGTGAGAATTTGGTTGAAATTCAATGAGTATAATGAGAAATAGTATAAACAGCCTTTAGGAACCACACATCTCTGTAGGTAGAAAGAAGTACTTTATGTTTAGGCATTATCGGTTAGGTGATACGTCTGGCACATGAAGTTGTACATACAAAACAACACAAACTACTAAAAAGTAATTTTACAACCCCTATGTTCAGTATGAAATACTACTATATGTATTCCCAAACATCTAACATATCTTTTTGTATTGAACTCATGGATTGTATTTCTAAGTGTTAAACAGGATGGAGTTCTTGCTATAGTTAAATGATGAGTCCCAGTTTTCTAATATCTGCCAGGGACAGCAGTGAGACAATCACATGAACAATAAAATAGTAATAAGTATATGTTCAGTGTTCAGTATGTCCCCATACAGGGAGGCAATGCTTACATTTTTGCAAGTTTAAAGACCTCAGGGCATTACCACCCTTCCCCCACACAACTTTAGCTGGCTGTATTAGTCATAAAAATTGTAATCTTTGAGTCTTATTTACCTGCTCAAATCTGTGGTCAAGTTATATACTAGGTCCAGAATCTTCTGTCTTCTTCATTGTATTGTAATTTGGTGGTTCATGCCTAAGGTGGATTCTTCATAATGGTTGTCCAGGAGTGGTGTCTTTTTAGGCTTCGGAAGACTGCACAGTATTATTATTGTAGCACTCACCCCCCAGGATACATTTTCTAGGCTTTTCCATGTAGTGTGGCATAAATAATCATAAAGGCTTGCAAACCTTTAGTCCAGGGCAGGGGTCAGCAACCTTTTGAGTCGAAAAAGCCAAAAATTAAAATTTACAAAATTTCAAAGTTTTTAAAGAGCCGCAAAATTTTTTCTTGCCAACAATAAATAGTACTCGCATAAATAAAGTTTTTTGATAAAAAAAACTAATCTATTTATTCATAAGAAAAAATATCTATTTATTCATATATAAGTATTGGCATTATTAGATAATTACCTATTATTTAAGTAAAAAATTAAAACAAGTAAACATTTACTTACAACACTAACTTGTACTTCAATAACAAACAATTGAGCAAACAAATTCAATGGGAGTGATGGCTTTGCATGGTTTTAGAAAGTTTGGATAACATTAGATGACATTTCATTTTCCTCAGAATTCTGTAATGGTGAAACAGGTACAAACATTTTGATTTTCCATGTATTGTTGCTAAACTGCCCACTTTTGTATTTTATTGTAGAAATATCCCTTTAGGCACCGATTCTATCTCTCAGCCTGGCTTTTTGTGAAGCTGCGGCTCTTTAGTTCAGTCTGTCGGAAGCTATTCTATCTCTCAGCCTGGCTTTTCACCACACCCCTCCCCCGTGACACGGGTCCTCACTGTCTTCAGTTCGTAGAAGCTCTCGAGTGTCACGGGGGAGGGGTGTGGTGAAAAGCCAGGCTGAGAGATAGAATAGCTTCCGACAGACTGAACTAAAGAGCCGCAGCTTCACATCTAAAGAGCAGCATGTGGCTCACGAGCCGCAGGTTGCCGACCCCTGGTCTAGGGGTTTTTGTAACTCAACATGTAGGAGAGAGGAATGTCTTCAGAATGTCAGGAACAGGCAGTTCAATTCCATTACCAGGTAATTATCAGTCAGCCCAGATACCTACTCTCCAGTATTCTCACTGAGCTCATCATCCTCACAAAAAGCATCTCTCAGTCGTAGTGACCCTCCCCAAACAGACACAACACTATGGGCTTCTGTCCTAAAGTATCTTTTCTATGGGTAATTCTGCCATTGGCTCCTCTCATTGCAATTAAGTCTTTAGCCACTGGAAACCAGACTCATTGACGGGCAGCGCGTGGCTCAGAGGTTGCACTCTTGCGCTAGGGCCCAGGTTCGAATCTCGGCCATCATCTGCATGGAGTTTGCAGGTTCTCCCCGTGTCTGTGTGGGTTTTTTCCCACATCCCAAAAACATGCAGTGCGGTTAATTAGCTTCCCCCCTAAAATTTGACATTAGACTACATTAATGACATATGACTATGGTAGGGACATTAGGTTGTGAGCTCCTTTGAGGGACAGCTAGTGACATGACTATCAACTTTGAACAGCACTGCATAATATGATGGTGCTATATAAATACTGTATAATAATAATAATCCTATATTAATAATAGTCACTGGATAGTGATTAGTTTCTACCTTGCTAAGGCTGGGGTCCTCCCCTGAGACAGCAGGAAGCCAACTAGGGATCAGTGTGAAGGTGAACCGATTTCGCGAAACCATCATAAGGTCAAGGAAATTATAACAGGAGGATTCTCAGGATTCCCTGGGAATCCTCCTATTTGCGATCCCCCGGGCACTAGAGGTTAATTAACCTCTAGTGCCTGGGGATCGCAGTGGAACTGCAGAAGAACTCTCAATGGAGAAACCGTGTTTTTTTTTTTTTAATTCGAGCTCGATCGGCGAATTTACATCAGCCATTCTGGCATACAATTTTGGTAAACAAGAACGGGCGAATTTGCCGCGAGATCGAGTTTTAAAAACTCACTCATCCCTGTAGCCAACCATTATTCCCTAGTAAGAAACAGAATCTAGAACAATCCAGCTTAATCCAAAATTATCCCTTATACTATGAAGCGACCTCTGTACTAAAAGGGTCCTTGCATGATGTTGGGAAGGGACAATAGGCCTGATTTATTAAAGCTATTATGGGAGAACCTAGGTGATCCAGCAAACCTGAGGATAGAGATGGTCACAGTGATGACAGGTATCGAGAGGTATCGAGAGGAGACACCACTATTTTTCCCTACTGATATTTATGTTACATAAATTGATGTGTCTCTTATTTCAATCAATATCCTTCATATTCTTCTCTAGCCTACTCATGTGAGGTCATTTCACAACCAGGTCTATCCATTCTTACCAAATACATTATAGTAAAAAAAATTGTTTTTTTTTTTACATTTTTTGTTATATGAGCCTTTAAAGAGGCTGTAAAAAATGCAAAACCTGAAGATTTATTATGCCTTGGGAAGAAATGATGAAATGGTATTACATCTTGCAGAGCTGGAATGTGAGAGCTTTTGTTTTGTTGGAATAAAGATAAGTTGCTCTGCAGGATCGATGTGACAGCCCACAAAACAGCCAACATCCAAGCTACTTTTCAGCAGGATAACTAAAATGGTAGTTTACAAGTATTTATTTGATTTTTATTGCTTGTTATAATTAAAATAAAAAGAACAAGCTAATGACTTCAGACAGAGGTTTGGAAAGAATAAGTAGGAATATAAAACTGGCAACATGAATACTCCTTACCACACAGCTAATTCAGCATTCTTTGTAACATCAATTTTAAGGCAATTATTAAGGAAATGCAGCTGCACTGACATAAATCCACATTACAAAATAAATGTATATGGGTGTGTTAGCAATAGGCATGCATTCTCATTTACTGGGGAAATGTTCAAATTATCACCATGATGCAGAAGCAGAATAAGCTGGAGATGAGCACATTTTAAAATGGACCTGTGAAGATTTGCTAGGGTATAGGGAACAGTCATGTATGTAGACATTAATCTGCCTTAAAGAGACATTGTCATTTTATCTGTGCAGAACAAAGTGCCAGGCTTTGTGCAAAGCCTCTACCCCCACCACCAATGCTTCCAGCTGATTCTTCTTTTGAAGCCAACAACACTACCTGGCATTTCTGGGTATGAAGGAGGTTATAAAGAACCTAGAGGTGCCTTCAAATACCCACAGCAGCCTTCCAAAGCCTCCTGGCATGGGCAATTCTGAATACTCCTGTAAATCATAATAGTGTCAAAGCTTGCCAGCCCTTCGAGTCTATTGCATATTCCTACTGGTGAACGAGCCTTCTCATTATACTGATAAGCCAATAGAAATGAATGGGCATAAAGCTTAGCAAAAAAATGTACCTGAAATTGTTGAAAAGCTGCCTGCCAGAACCAGCTAAGATTAAACCTTGACAAAATGGTTCGAGATGTGCACACACCATCTACACAATTTTAGATTAAAAAAACATTATAAGGGTATTTTTTTGTTCTTTTATGGGCTGATGTTTTTTACACCAGGGCCATTATTCATAACCAATGTGGGGAGTCTACGTAGTCAATTTCCTTCTGTGAAGTCACTTTAGAGGAGACATTTTATACCTTTTACGATTATCATGTAACATATTTACATTAGTTGTAGCAATGTGAAAAATGTTTTGTCAGCTAGTACAATGTTGGCACTCAGGAGGAGTTTTCTGTACAATTGGGAACTTGTAAAATCTTGTGCAAAAGTTTCAGTTTAAGTTCGAGCAAAGAAGGTTGAAAGAGAAACTCCCATTGGATGGGTGTGGAAGGGCAGAGTGAGAAAAATGTCGAGACAAGATAAATATATGTACGGCTGTCTGAGTCTATGACAGCAAGTGAGCCCAGGATTGATGATGGGTTGGAGAAAATGGCACCCGGGGGCAAGTAAGGCAGCTAATTAAGGTTAAATTTTTTAAATAAATCAAACCAAATGTTTTCCTTTATTCAGACTTGTTACAGGAGGGAAGTTTGCCAAGAAATGTCACAAACTTCAGAATACCTGAAATAATTATTACTGGTTTTGGTAGCTAAACAAGTTACTAAAACGTATCCAGCATTGCATCCCAAACAAGAATGCAGATCTGTGTACAGTTCATAATGTATTTCTTAACATTTATCATTTTTTCCTTTCACGGTCAAATAATTACACTACACACTGTAGAATGGAAGAACTGGATGAATTATTTTTATGAAAGATTATCAAACATCACTTGGCAGATCATGAAACACAAACCAAAAAAACTATACAGCATTATAAATACAGGAAAATGATTATGCTGTTTTCATATGTTGCACACATTTTTTGTCATAGGTTTACTAAAATTTCAGTGTAGGAACAAGAACAGTTAACAAGAAACTATAAAAAGTTTTCTTTTATTTCTATTCACAGAAAAAGCTGCTCACAGCATAGAAGCAACTATTAGGATTGACAAGGTTTGTTTTCAAATTTAGGTTGTAAGTTGTCTCCTAAAGCACCGAATAGGCAAAGCCTGGACTGTTGTCAGTTTCTAATTTAAACTTTTCACTATAGTCTGTTTTTTTTAGTCCATTGGTAATTTTTTTAGGTATTATGATTATAGCTGTGATAAGTCATTTAGATGGTTCTAGGGGCAGGGTCAGACCTGTTTCTGAGTTGGAGCAATCCTGCTCGGCCTCCTAAGGCGGCACTCAGCACCACTGGTTCCTTAAGAACCAACGTCTGCACATTTTACAGCTGGCGGCAGTGAGCAGTACTGTACTGCTCACTGCTGCCCCAGTTCATTCTCTATGGAGCTAGGCTGGGAGAAGCTACTTGTAGTGTCTACCCAGAGACAGTGGTTCCCCGGCTGTATGAAGCAGTAAACATACCACAACCTCATGGCCAGTGTGAACATAGCCTTAATGAGAAGTCACAAAAAATAAAAACACAAATTATGCCTTTCAATAATTTAATAGTGAGTCTAAAAGACAAATTTAAAGGAAGAAATACAAATACTTTTCAAACAAATGCATTATATATTACATATTTAAATGCAATTTTTAGAATATTTTAACACATTTAGATGTATTGTATTTGACATAAAAATTAGACCACAGTAAATCATTTAAAAATGTTTCCAACTTTTAAAAACATACTTTATTGAAGCACCTTTTGATTTAATTACAGCATTCAGTCATCTTGGGTAGGAGTCTATCAGAATGGCTCATCTTGACAATATTTGCTCAATCTTCCTTGTAAAAGTGCTCCAAATCTGTCTTTATGAGGGCATTTCCTGTGCACAGCTCTCTTCAGGTCACCCCACAAATCTTCTATTGGATTGACAAAAATGTTGACAAAAGGACCACTTGTTGCTCTCTTCATTGTAAATCTGAAATTGTTCAAAATATTAAATTAATTACATAATAAGCCATTTTAAAATCACATATAAAATTGACACATAAGCCACATAAAAAATAAATAGCAACACAAAATAAAAAAATCTTGTGAAATTTTGTGAAGCCCTAAGCTAAAACTTATGTAGCTTATGCCTAAATGCCCAACAAGGCAGACACCTATTAAACCTCATTGATCTACCACCAGTGGACCTGTTTTGCTTCTGCATGTCCTCCTACTAAAATGTAATGTGGGGTTTCCATGAAATACACCATTGTTGACAAAGGGGGCTTTCCATTGTGTTATGAGGTTGGTGAATTGACCTCATTTTTAAATCATTTGAGTTACCATTTATTAGACCAAGTAGCACATATTACACATTAACTATGCCCTAATTTTTATAATGGTGCCCATAACAAGTAGATCTAATGATTATCTAACATGATATTCCTGGCATCAATACTTTGTCTTCATAAGAATACATAATAATATTGCCCAGTACCATCTCTTGAGGGTAGATTTATATTTATCTATGAGGGTATATTTATATTGGCGCAGTTAGCTCTAGTCTTACTATACCAATATAAATATACCCTCATAGATGTTCCTGTAGGACTAATAGCCACATGTTTTCTATCTGTAATTCAGCAAGCTGGCAGTGTAAAATGTACAGTTTCACCAAGAATCATGAGAAACCACTAATAAAGCAAGCATTGCTTTGTTATGTGGTTATAAAATATAATCTCCTTCTAGGTACATTGATAGAAATGGTGGTTATGTGAAGGTAGCTGTAAATGTTATAGCACATGGTGACATTTCACACATTTGTGTACTCCCTGCCTTGTGGCAACAGTTTGGGAAAAATGCTTTTCCATTTCAACATAAAGCCAGCTTCATAAAGTTGTTTAAACAGTTTGGTGTGATGAAATTCAAGTGCCCTGCCCAGAGTACTGACCTCAAAGCTGCGGAATACCTTTAGTATGAATTAAATTGCCAATATCAAGCCAAGCCTTTTCATTCATCATAAGTATCTGACCCCACATTTTTTTTAATTTTATTTTAGTTGAATGGGTAAAACATTTAACAGGTAACTACATATCAACAACTTTGTAATGATGCAACCATCTACCTTATTTTGGTGTGATAATTAGTTTTCCACAAATTTAGGCCATATAGTTCAGCAATATCTTAGCTGGCATTCCTCAAGAGTAGATACAAAAAATTATTCTGTTTTGTTTCATTTTTGTTGTAGATTGCTTAGAAAAAAATACAGGACAATAAAATTGAAAGTAAGTATTTTGTACCTCTCTATCCAATAAAAAAAAATCATTCTTTATCCTAAATAATTGTAAAATAAATAATAATAAATAACTAATAAGTGATGGCTAAACCAATATATCCATAGCTGAAATGTGCTCTGTATGGGGTAAAAAAATGGGGTAACTGAAGTGAAAACCAGTCTGCCTCCTTATGACCCCATTACCTCTGGACCAGTTTTTATATTTAAATTGTTAGTTTGACCATCTCTGCTATTTGTTGGCTGGGCATAAAGCAGAGCTAAACCTAATAATGGAATTGCTTCCCAAAAGAGGTAATAGAAATCCTCAATCAAATATACCAGGCTTGCTGCTTTACCAATTGAATAAGGTAATAATAGATATCCCCTCTCTCTGTTTGTTAACAAGGGTCGCCATCCCCCTCTAAAACTGTACAGCAAAATCAAAGAAAGAAAGAGAGTAGAGGTTTCATTGTGGCAAGTCAACAAATAAAATAATCATAAAGCAAAAACATCAAGATAACAGTATATTCAAAGTAGTATGCAGTCATTAGGTTACAAGATTTGTGTCTGTCCCATTAATGTCATGGGATGTCCAACCCTATGCTATACAAGTTAATCCCTAAATATGTCAGAGAAAGCATGGCTCAAATCACGATGCATTTCGCCCGACTGGCTTCTTCAGGGGTTGAGCAGAGGCTGTTTAGCAGAAAGATTCACCATGGTAGTGCATTCATGAGGAGGGACTACAACATAAAGTGCATACACAAACTTACACATTATTGGCAAGCTACAACTATAAACACAAGGCCACAGGTAGGGACATGTGCAAACCAGGTGCCTAAATTAACATGTATTCCCTGACAATAGTTCTATGAACAAAAAGTTTCACACAAGTTGGCTGTGGGCATCTAAATCAGCTTTGGTGGAAACATACTTTAACACTGCAGCATAACTTGGCATATAGATTGCAATTTGTTACACACCATTTCCATACATAGTTTTCTAATTGCTCTTCAATTTCAAGAGGATTTTATTCTGAAACCACCACAGACATTAATAATGATTAATTAACAGCACTGGTTTCTGGAACCAATCAAAACAGCTTAATCATATATGAGCTCCAACAAGTAAATAATTATACCATAATTTTCTACAACATAAGCTGAACTGGGCAGGGTCCTCTTCTCTTCCTGTGTCACAGTTTGTACTTGTTATGTACGCAGGTTTGTCATCTTCAGTTCCTATTTGTTGTACAGCACTGCATAATATGTTGGCACTTTATAAATAAAAGATAATGTTAATTGGTAATCATTTTTCTTTCTACAAGGCAACCATACCCATATTTTTCCTTTTCAATACCTTTTCATTAGGAAGAAGGGTGATTCAGTTCCTTCATGTGGCGGGAACATTCTCTGAGTTACTTGGGAACTAAGATCACAGCTTCCTATAACCAACTGTACGCTATTAATTTCCCCCCACTGTTTCAGGAGATATACAATTATTTGAATAAATGGAAAGGGCACTCGCTGTCACTTTTAGGTCGCATTGCGTTTGTGAAAATTATGCTCTTGCCCAAGCT
Source organism: Pyxicephalus adspersus (assembly GCF_032062135.1). Taxonomy (NCBI): domain Eukaryota; kingdom Metazoa; phylum Chordata; class Amphibia; order Anura; family Pyxicephalidae; genus Pyxicephalus; species Pyxicephalus adspersus. Next base: position 34,136,308 of record NC_092858.1, read on the forward strand.
TCTGTATTTATTTAAAACTCTCCCAGTCTGGGTCCTGACTAGTGTTGATGTTCGAATTCGGGTTGTCCCTATATTCGACCCGAATATGGCTGTTCGAATTCGGGTATACCCGAACCGAATTTTGCTGCATTCGACAATCCTGCTCAGGCTTTCCCTTTCCTCAGGGAGCAGAGCAATCAGCGGAGCTTTACTTTCCCTTTCCTCAGGGAGCAGAGCAATCAGCGGAGCTTTAATTTCCCTTTCCTCAGGGAGCAGAGCAATCAGCGGAGCTTTATGCTGACAGCTCTGCTCCCCTGATCCTGGAGCCAATACGAGGGCAATAGAGGTTGATGGAATAGTGTTATGTATCTTTTTATAATGTATCTTTTTATGTATCCTTTTACAATGTATCTCTTTACAATGTATCTTTTCATGTATCCTTTTATAATGTATCTTTTTACATCTGTTTGGAGGCTGTAGAAGCTCTACACAGTGCTGAAACCAAACCCGAATTTTTCTCCCATTGACTTTAATGGGATTCGAATTCGAATTCGACCACCCGAATTTTTTTTGCTATATTCGGCCGAAAAGCTGTCGAATCGAATGAGCTATTCGACCAACACTAGTCCTGACTTTGAAAAAGTTGCATTTTTTTTGGGCACACAAGCAACACACAGATTAGCCAGGTCAGTGGTCTGTACACCAAAGGAATTGAGGGGTCTTGGGGCCCCAGACCTGGTTAAATATTTTGTAGCAACTCACATTCGCTACTTGCCCTTATGGACTATGTTCTCCTCCCCTAGTGTATGCAGAGAATAAGTGGAAGCTTGGATTGCCCCACTTCACCCTGATGTGATGATATGGAGCTCCTCCATGTTAATAACGGACAGGGACCTGCTTTCCCTGATGGTGTTTGTGAGGAATATATTGAGAGCGTATAAGACTGGTATGGTCTCTCCTCCCAAGCCTCTATACTTACATCCATTTTACACACCCCTTCGCTACCCGATAGCTTAACTAGAAATATGTGGCTTCCGTGGAGGGAAAGGAGGCTGTTTCATATTAGGCATATTTTACACCCGGTGGAGAAAAGACTACTCTCCTTTCAGGAATTACAAGACAAATGTTACCTCCCACAAACATCCTTTTTTGCATACTTGCAGATAATGCATTTTGTCCTTTTGCTTCAACAATCGTCCGAATTTACTACACTCACCTCTTTTAAAAGAATTTGTGCCACCAGTCCTTATGCCAAAGGTCTTATTTCCTCCATATATCACTTCTTCCATGCGTGTGCACAGGGGGCTTCTGGCAAATTTGCCTATATGGGCACCTGGGAAGCCATTCTGGGAATCCAGTTTCAAAAAAAAGGAGAAGGGTAATTCAGACTTTAATGCACGAATTCTTGAAAAATTTCCAGGAGTTGGTTTATAGTTGATATCATACCTTAAGATTGAGGATCATGTAAAGAGATCTGCTTCAAAAGAGAAAGCTTACCCAGAGGATACATATGGCGGATCTGTGTCAACACAAAATGATTATTTTGTAAATATTGAAAGATCCCAGATAGGAGGGCATCACAAATTTTTCAAAATGCAAAAAAGAAAGTACTTTAACTATGGAAATTAAGGTATGCATCCTATATAGGTCATGAACAACCCACCAACAGAACCCAACCGGGTTATCAAAAAAGTAAGACAGGGCAAGGAGTCAAAAGCTTTTTTTGATGTCCAGACTCAACAGGAGGGCCAAATTACCCTTTCCCTCCTGTATATTGTCACCTGTCTGCCTTTGGGACAAAAAGCCTACCTGATCAGTCAATACGAGAGCATCAATGCCCCTTTTGAACTGGGTGACTAGAATGGAAGCTAAAAGTTTTGCATCAAGACTGAGTAGGGAAATCAGCCAGTAGTTTGACCAAGTATTGTTGTCAGTATCAGGCTTCAGAATCATTAAGATTACAGCCTCAAAGGTGCCTAAAGAGCCTCCCCGTAAAACATTATTAAATAATACACTAAACGAGAAATTAGAACATCCATTTTTATTTTTCTGTAATGTAAAAAACAAAGGCAATCTAACCAGAGTCTAACTAGACTTTCCATGTGTCATCAAAGAAGTCCTGTCTTTAAGTACTGACCACATACTCACTACACCAGGAATTCTGTATTTATGCTGCCTCTTACAGCTCATTCTTTCTCTCTTTCCATTTGTGCGTTGTCACCTGTCCTTGTTACTATTTATTGCACTATTAGGTAAAGAAAAACAGGGGTTACACATCCACAGATACTGTAAAACATCATGTAGCATCCTGGCTTTATTGACTTCCAATCACTTTGAAAAAATATTTAACATAAAATACAATGTGTTTAGTCTATTTTTATCCCCAGTCCCTCTCTCTGTCTCTCTTCATGACAAAGGTATGCAAAGGATCATTTCCTTGATTCCTTAATATTCGGATTTGGCCAGTACATTGATGGGGAAGAATGAGGGCTTGGAGAGCTTTTAAATCTTCCTGTACACTCTAGTGCTCTGGTCTGATTGGTAGAGAAAAGCTTTGCATGTCCCTTGTATAATACCTGGACAGACTGGAATATGTCGAAGTCCATTTCCTTTAAAGGTTTTTGTAGATGTACTCAATGATTTTGGATCCTTCCTTCTTTTCTTTTAGGTTGTTGCCTTTTTTCAACACTCACTAAAGATCTTATCACAGTCTCATCCACTGACTTATCACTTGATAACACTTGTAAATGATAACATTGACAGCATTCCTATTGTCTTGGTGGGCCAGGGAAAACATAAACAGTTTGGCAACTCACTGGCAATTCAAACGATTTCAAGCTAAAAAGTTAGTAAATTTGAATATTGTTCCTTTGTATAGCATGGTCATAGTACATAGGTGTATGAATGGTTTGGAGACTGGAAAATCTTACATGATCCACCTGCTCTTTTGGGACATACAGTGCCTTAGGTAAAATATTTAGAAAAGGTGATTCAGACTAATGCCAGAATTCTTATTTATTTTGGTGGGAAGTTGTAGATGACATGTTAGTGATGTGATTCTTAACCAACAGATTTGCCACACCTCCCTGCTGGGAGCCAGTTGTCAGTATGGACCATCTATACCATATTTGTTATATATAATCATATTTAGGGATAAGCTGTCTGCTAGAGTAATGGTTCATTGGCTTTTCCACGCATTGCCCAGCCAAGTCCTGTTTCATTCCAGACAGATTCTCTTGGTAGTAAATGTAGCAATATCACAAACTAAAATTAAGTTCTTTGTGAGTGCAAAAGCTTACTCTTTGTCTTGCTGCAACAATTGTTCCATCAAGAAAAACTAATGTATTTGTTTCAAGCTTTAGTGGAGGTAACATGGAATTTAGGCTCTGTTTAATGTGGATTGTATTCTTGGTTGGTTCTTGATTTTGGCTTCTGATCTCTGACTTAATTTGTCTTTTGAAGGAGTGGCACAAAACAGTGTCATCTAAGAATACAGTGAGGTTTCTGCTGCTTGCTTGTTTCAGTCCTGTGTGGCATTCCTGTACACCTAAACTCCTTTGTATCTAACCCAACCCACCAAAGTTTTAAAATCCTCCATCCTAAAGAAGAGGACTAAATTCTCAAAAGACATCAAGTGAAGAGTGTTTGCAATCAATATTTTGTGATTCATTTGTGTGAATATTTGCTCCATGATTATGTGAATTGTATATGGAGAATCATATGACACTTGATGTTGCATTACTCTTGCTACAAATGAACATTATGAATGTTTTTAGAAAGTTATATATATATTTTAAAGAGAATAAAGTTTGGTAATTTTCTACAAGAGGCACGGGTAATGTCAGATTATATTAAATTGTCTGTTAATTTATCTGTTGCTGTACAAAATAAGGAATCTGATTGGTTGCTACATCTATGCACTGCACAGTAATTGTAAGGTTGGCTTTGGGTGTTCATGTGCTTTGCAGACAACACTGAATGTAACTGCATTTTGTATTATAACAATCATTTATGAAGATAAATGTAATTATTCCAGTATATTGCTAGTATTAATAAATACAAATAAATACCTAAATGCTTAATACCTAAATACATTCAATTATATTTTCTTTTATTAGACAATTGAAAACTGGCTATAGAAGTAGTGATTTCAACATCAATTCAGTTCATACAGCAAGGCCTGTGTCTGCATAGTACACTTTGCAGATTATTGAGATCAATGGTCTAACATCTCTTTTTGGCATCTTTAACAAGAAACTTTAAACAGACATGGTGTGTGATATGGGTATAGTAAATGGAAACTTTTCACTTAATCAGTGCAAAGCACAGTAGACCCTCTTAAAGCAGAAAAAATCTACACTTCCAATTCTCATCACAAATCACAATAAATCTAAAAAATATGTGTTTCTCATTTTTAGACAGTTCTTTTTTTAGAAGGCTTGCACAGGTTAAATTGAAAGTTTGATTCTTTTAAGCTTGGTTCACCTTAACCTGTCTTTTTGGTGGGCACAATGATAGTCAGACAGCTTGGGACACATGTATGCAATTTGTAATTAATGGCTCTAACATTAGCATGTATCTATGCAATTAACCAGCAGTTAAGGATACATGGTTGGCTACATGGTTGGATACATAAAGCCTAAAGAAATGAATTGACTGGTTTACCACTATTCTAAAATGAATATTAAACGGCTTGTATTTGGGATTTGCCATAATATTAAGAAATGTGACACTTTTTCTACTGCAGTCCTCAGATGGTCCTCACAGTGTACTGGAGTGCTTTATTCATCTTAATATATCCTGCTTCATTTATAGGCCAATAATTAACATTGCCTATTAATATTTTTTATTGTATTAGAAAAGCAGAACAATCAGAGGATAACCATAATAATATGGCGAGAACATACAGCACTCCTGTACAAGCACCTATTTGACTTTCTAATAGGGTATCGTAAATCTGATGAGTATTTTAAATGTGCTCATCTCTTGTAAGAATACCATAAGAGAAGTGTAAAGGTGGTTATTGTTGACCTCCTTCTAGAATTTTTGTTGTGTAGCTGTTATGTTCCTCCAATATATCAAGTCAATCAAGCAACGTAGCATCTTTAAAAGGATTGTCATTAATGTCAGCCTTCATATTTCTCTGATGACAGATTTAGTTTAACTTCTGGTATAAACAAGTGATGAAAGCATATATAGTGTTTTCATGGTTTATCTCAAACATTTTATGAAGGATTACATAATAGTAAGAATTTTTTTTATACTTTTTTGTTTTAGAAAAATGAATATTATTTCTTACCACTGTATCCTTGAATATATGGTGATAATTTTGTAGGTACGTGATTTTATATCAGTGTGATAAACTCTGAAAGATCCAGCCTAACCAACAGTTCAGTGTGATTGATAGAGCAAAATGTAAGTGCTTACTGAGATTAATAAAAATAGTCATAGGATAATATGAGAACAATTCTACAACTGCTTTACCTGACAAAGTGTCTACAACAATCAGTCTTATTGAGGTAATTAAAACCATCACTATGCAGCAATTATTTCAAATCTGATGGCAAAATAACTATAAACTGGGTGGCAAGAGACCTTGAGGCGCCTTACACATTTCAGATGATTTAAAATAATACACCCAAAAGATATCTTTCCTTAAATACTGGAAATAGTGGTGTTAACATTAGGGAAAGGACTGCAAAGCTAAAGGTTGACGCATTCTAGGTTAAAAGGTTAGGTTAAACTTTTAACCTTTTTTTTTTTCAAATTTGTTTAAAAAATCCAAATGATAAAGTTAGGTAAAAGAGACAAATTAAAAAACAAAAAATGATAAATTAAACAATAATAAATAAATATTCAATGAAATACCATACTAGATGCCATTTCTCTGACAACCCAGCTTTTGGGGGTCCTAGGATTGCATGTAGCCAGCCCAATCACTTTTGTGTAGCATGTCGGTTTCTTGTTTGTCACCGTGATCAAATTTCTAATGCAATACCAACACTGTATAATGCTTACCTTGGGGTATTCTGTGCTCCTGCGAGTGTTTCTGATTTCTTTGTGCATATATGACCTTGGCTTGCTTTTAACTTTGAATTTAGCTTGGCTTCCCAACTCCAAAACCACTACATTGGTTTACCTCAAACTCTAGTTTGGATTTTGGTATAGAAACCTGCCTGCTTCACAGTGTTTATGTTTCTGACCCTTGCCTGTTATCTTTTGTTTTCTTGTGTTTCTTTCTTTAGCTGCTACTATTGAAGTAAATCACTTTTAACTGTCATAAATTTATTCTCTCAACAGTTGTTTCTCATGCATGTGCCTTGTTTCCAGAAAACAGGTGGATTTAGTGGTCCGTGAGCTCCAAAAGGTTGGTGACCACTGTACTAAGGCCCCTTTCAAACCTATAGTGTCAAGCTGCGTGGCTGACAGCTCCCGGGTGCAGCGCAAACTGCTGCTGTGTAGCCAGGAGAAGCAAACTGTACTGCAGGCAACAAAAATTGCCACAATGCAGATCTTAGGGCAACAACTGCATGCTTCACTCTATGCCAAGATTTGCCACAGCCACATGCAGCAGTGTGCAACAAAAGGGTCAATACATCTCTTCACTTGAAAGGAAGTGATTGGGACTGTGGTTAAGCCCAGAGCCCAACTCAGGATCTGAAAGTCAAAACAACCTTGCTTTGCATGACTGGATGGTGAGCAGCGAGCTTTCAAAAAAATCTCCATCACCAGGCATGACAGCATATAACTCAAATTGAGTCTCCCTCCCCACCACACCAGCAGCAGGCAATTATAAGGTAATGTTCAAAACAATTAAGTTTGTATATTTTTGCATATATTATATTTACATACTGATTTCCTATTGTGACACAGAAATATTTAATTGTTGCTACATGTTAATATACAGCTATTGAGTAATACCTTGAAGCTAAGATGAACATAAAAATGAGGATTTTTCATATAAAAATTCAACTGCTGAAGATTTTAGTGGTTACCATGGCAACTGAACCTTTAGAACTGTCATCTGGAAATATAGTGAATATCTTCCCATAGCATCACTTTATGTATTGCCTATGGGGAGTTCAGAATCATGAAATGTAAACACTTCTGCTTCGTGGCTTGTATTTTTAAAAATGAAACAAATTGTTTTCATAAGGGGCCACTTGTTTCCTAATTGATCTATCTATCTATCTATCTATCTATCTATCTATATATATATAAATATATTTATATAAATATATATCTAACTATCTATCTCTCTTTACACCTCTATGCAAGAAAAAGGTTTTTCAAATGTCACCTAAGCAACAAAATCCTTTGTATGTTGTTTTACACTTAACTTATTTGGCCACTCAACTACACCATTGAGGATCATTGACATAAACTATCTAATAGGCAGCTGCTGGTCTTTTATACATACAGTTACCACCCACTTCAGCGTCTTCATAGGCTAAAAGTACTTTCACCAAGTTTGTGCTTTTCCCCTGTTACCTGCCTCATATTTATGTCAATAAAACAACTTTGCCTCAAGATTGCCAGATTTGTCCTTTTTAGGAGCTTTGCTCTTGCCTGAAAAGAGGGTAATTTGCTTGGTTGCTTGTTAGCGTGCCAACTTTTAGAAGTTGCACATTGCCTGCTGTATGACCTTGGAACAAGCAGCATACATTTTTAGGGGGTCCCTATTTCACAAATTTACATGTCTGGTTTGTTAAATGCAATGCAAGTTTCAATATTGCATCGCTAGTTTCTAAACATACATACATAAAATTAAATATACAGTGTATACTCAAGTATAAACCAAAATTTTTGACCTGAAATTGCTATTAGGTAAAAAAAAATTTGGTTTAAACTCAGGTCATACCACAAGATGGTGCTTTGTCTTTATGTAAGTGTGTAACAAATTCTTGCTGCCTGAGACATTAGGTCTGATTTATTAAAGCTCTCCAAGGCTGGAGAGGATACATTTTCATCAGTCAACCTGGGTAATCCAGAAAATATGGAATGGATCTGGTCCAGGATTGAAAACATTTCATAACACATAACAAATGACTTTTAGGAAATCCATTCCAGGTTTGCTGAATCATCCATGTTCGCTGATTAAAGTGTTTCTTCTCCAGCCTTGAAGAGCTTTAATAAATCAGACCCATGGTTAGAGAATATTACACAGTCTTTAGTGCAATCCAGATAAATAACTGCAAACAATTTTTAGTATAAATTGATACAGGTGGTATACACAGACATCAGAATGGAGAATTGTAAAGAGACTTTTAAGCTGCTAATTTTGTTCTTCTTAGTTCCTTCTTTCCTTTTGGAGAAAGTGCCAATGAATGTCACCTAGGATGCATGTAACAAAGCAGACATGGTAACCACTCATAGGAAACCCGTTCAAGATGTTTTTTTATGCTGCTCGTTTCAGGGTCACACAGCTAACACCGTCCTACTGGTAACAGCCAAACTGACACAAAACCAAGCAAGGTACCATCTTAAAAATTTAAATGAATATTAAATAAATCTAAAAAAAATGAAAATGTTTTCATGACATACCTTATTTTAAACCCAGACACATGGGTTTCAGTTCTTCTCTGGGCAATCCAAGCAGATCATAGCTTTTGAAAGGGTCTGGTAAAGTGCTAAATATGGTTTCCTGAAAACATCACAGTACTCTGCCCCAGTACTCCTCTCAAGAGGCCAAGAGCCTGATGCAAGCATTGGACTGGTTCCTGGAAGGAGGTATTAAAATGGAAAATGATTGGATGGGTGGATGTCAGTTTGAAGAAAAGTTAGAGTTCTTAGACACACTGCATTTGCTTGAAAACTCCTGCAATAATGCCGACATGTAACGCTAAGCCTCCAAGTTTTAAAAAACAAACTCCAGATCAATGACTGAAAAGGTTGGCCAGTGCAGGAAATGTGGTTAGATTATTCAAATATCCCCCAGCTGCAATTTCTAACATTGCATTTCTGCATATTACAAGTAAGCAATTTTAGTACAGATAAGAACCCTGTAAAATTGTGCAAGATTAAATTTTGGAGTTCAACTTTAAATTCAGAAATGCATCTTTTACATTTATTAATGAATGGCTAAAACAAAGAAAGTCAGAGTGCTCCTCATAAGGCAGGGGTGTCAATCTCTGGCCCACGGGCAAATATGGCCCTCAAGGTCCTTTTTTTTGGCCCCCAAAGAATTCTGAAAATGAACTACATCTGGCCCACCGGCCCGCAATACCACCTCACATCATCATTTTCAACACATGCAACACATAGACATTATTCCTGTACACCCATCATGTGACACAAAGCCTAGGCAATGATCAAATGGTGCCTTACTACCAGGGACATTTTGTTTGTTTCAATCTATTAGTGACTGCATAGTGTAATATTCAGTGTCTGACAAACTTGTGATGTGAGAGGATGAACAACACACAGCCTGCATAGATAGATAGAATTCGTATTTTCAACCCTAAAGTGTGTGTGTTTTTGTTAGTTATGGAGGAAATAGTAAACTTCCTCAATTTTTTCAATAAATTTCAAGTTTTTATTTCGGTCCTCTGTGTTTTTGAGCTTGATACCCCTGCCATAAGGTATGTGTTACATTTATGACTCCATTGAGCTATACATGTTAATTTTATAGTTTTGAGATTGTCAGTTTGTAAATTGTAGCCAGTCCTCATAAGCAGTTTTGACAAGCTATATGAGTTGCAATATGCTAACACATTCAGTACTAGAACAACCTCATCAAGCTTACGATAATGGCATATCTGTATATGACTAAATGGCTTGCCATGTAAATGTCAACACGTTTCCTTCCCTATAGACAACAATAAATCTTACATGTCTGACATGCAGGTCTGCAGCACCAGATGACTTGACATGTTGACGTCAAAATCAAAGTAAGCAGTTGAGCAATCTGCTGTATTTTATCTATTCAGCCGGTATGACAAGAACAGGTCTCTGCATGGCTTTTAGAGGGTTTACTGTGCACTTCGCTGAACAGCCAGGAGATGGAAATGATCCTATAGAATTGTGCCGGTGACAGGCCTTTACTGCTCACATTACTTCCTTACATGAGACACAGAAGGAAAAACATAACATTTATTCCTCCATAACAATAAACCTGCACCATAATGTGTCAATATTTCAGTCCAGCACACAGGCAATGTAATGATCTTCTGCGAGCAACTTCATGTTTTTCATTACCAATAAAACAATTCTCATTGAACTAAGACTCTAAACAGGAGCAAATTACAAACAGAGAAAAACACCAGCTGGAATCTCACAGCTATTGGGAATAAATCACTTTTAATAAAGAAGACATGAAAAAAATGCTGTTATAGCAGTGTATACATTGTATTGGTATAGTAAAATAGCAAAGACTAGAAAATATCATTAAAAATGCATATACAAGTATTAAAGTATAGATCCAGTTGCATTTATTATTTAATCTCCACAACTGATGTGTAAATTATACTGTATTATAATAGGTTTAAAAGTTTTCCTGTAATTCTATTTTATAGAATTCAGATTTCTTTTCAGAGTATAGGGATGGCATTCTGCAGCTAAGCAGCCAGGTTTAGTTGATTCTTCTTCCTTATTCCCTATGAAGCATAAGATCAAAGAGCAGTACATTTTTTAATAAACAACCACAAATTATTCTGATCATGTATGTCTCAGGAGATTGGATTCATTAGATTTTGTGCACTTGGACCATGAACACACATAGGTAGATCTGCTTTGAATTTTGTACTCGATCCACCAATACAATCAATTTTCCAAATGGAAATTGATCTGTCATGTATCCTAAAACACTTAGAAAGTCAGAAAGCCATTAGCTGGATGTGCAAGATCATTTTTACATATGATTTAGAGCAGGGCTGTCAAACTCAAATACACAGAGGGCCACAATTAAAAACTTGGACAAAGTCACAGGCCAACCTTTGAATTTATTTCAAAAAATTGAGGAAATTTTTCCTTTTCATTAGAAATAAACCCTTTTCATATGGAAACAAAGAGGTTTTGCTTCACATTCAATCTGGAACAAGCTTATAATAGGGAAATTGTTTTTTAATTTTATTTAAGAAAAAATCTTATACCTCTTTCTCTATTTGTAGCCTTCAGAGTTTAATTTCAATGGTAACCTTTTTGCACAGGCTAACAATAATAATACCAATATTCTTCTATGAAAATCCAACTATTCAAGTCCATGCCTTGGAGTAGCAAGGAAAAGCACAGCTTAGAGGGAGTGCTGGAAATGCCAGACGCGGCCAGTGCAGAGCCAAATCCTTTGAGTGGCCCGCCGCTGAAATCCCCTCTTCATTGAAATAGAGCCACTACTAAAATTCTATGCATTATTTGCATCTATAAAACATTCCAATGCGCGGTCAGGCATAGGCAGAGAGGGAGTTGTAGTGGCGGGGCTATTTCAATGCAGCAGCGGGCCATCTGCAGTTCATATTTAGGATTCCTTTGGGGGGGCAAAAAAAAGGATGCTGGGGGCCAGATTTGGCCCCCAGGCCAGAGTTTGACTCACCTGATTTAGAGTCCATCAGAAGAGATTCAATTTGTTAGATTTACTGCATGTAAACCTTAGGCTGGGTACAGATGCCGTGAATTTTGCACTAGGTCAATTAATCTGATACATTTTTAAATTGGAAATCAGGGTGCAACATTCTCCCTTCAGAAAGTAAGAAAGCCATCAGTCAGATGTGCAAGATCATTTATACAAATTATTTAACATGAACGTTCAAAAAGATGGACATTGACCAATATGTAGAAAACCGACATGTTTCTGCAGTGATGTTTGTTAAAATACTTTTTAATACTATTTCCTATTAAAGTGTACCTATACTCACAAAATCAGCTTTGACTTATGGATAACATGAACCTAAGTTATAATCATCTGAATACTTTTTTCTTATTTTTCTCAGCTTGCTTTGACCTTTAAACATAAAAAACGAAATCTGGCTACACCCCCAGGTCTCTCCATCGCCTAGGCAGTGAACTGCAATCTGGGAATTGCCATCTTGGTGGGAGTGTTTCTAATCCACTCCCACTCCCCTAATTATGCAGATTTTTTTTCTTTCCTTGCCTGGGACTCTTATTTCACTCAAGTGCGACTGCTCAGTCTGCAGCAGCTTCCTGCTTCTTCTCAACTTGTGAGCTTTCCGTGCAGAGGGCTCCAGCTAGTGAGGGAGGGGGAGTGGGTGGAGAAGAAGGTCAGGAGAGGAAGAAAACAAACTTGCCAGTCACAAGCTGGCCACTTCTAAACATTTCATAAATCATTATATTTTTCATGGATAAAAGCTGACCCAGCCGGTGTCACAAGGGAAGACTGACATTTTAGTGCAAGTAAGTAAGAATAGATTAATAATTGAAAGACTAGTTTCTGAGTTTAGTTCCTCCTAAAAGTTCCTGCACATCAGCAAATATAATGGCAATAGATTAATAATTGAAAGACTAGTTTTTGAGTTCAGTTCCTCCTAAAAGTTCCTGCACATCAGCAAATAGAATGGCAATAGAAAAAGGAAACTCTATAATCCAATCATGTTTTAATTGCATTGCACAGTGCTGAAAATCTAAGAAACATTCATTATTTGGCAAAAAGGATACAGATATGACTTCTTCAGTGAGTTACCACTCCGTCACTATATAGTCGCTTTTGATTTGTTTGAGTCCCTGAACCATATACATTTTCCTCTTCTGCAATCTCATATTATGTATATGTGCTTATATTGTATGCAATTATCTTGACCAGGGTAATTCAGACCTGTCAGCCCTTCCAACATTCCCCATTAACCAAAATTGTCTACCCCCACCCCCCCAAACCTGCTTACCAACCAAAACCCACCAAAAATATGCAGACACCAACCTGCACTTAAATTGGCTGGCCAGCAGCTGTTTGTTCAAACACATAAATAAATACCCATAAAATATAAATAATAAATAAACAGTAAATAACCAACATTTACCTTAAACAAGCATATTAACCATAAACCAAAATGAACTCCCCTTTATATTAACATTGCAACATCCCTGTTTTACACCTCAACAACCAGGCTGCAGGTCTCAGAAGGCATAATCCGTACCCCTTTCCAAAATTTATCTTCGAAAGCACCACCTTGGCCCCTAGCCGCCTACCACTGCCTCAGGAGCCATAACCATCGAACCAACATAAAGAGGAACCCTACCACCGAGGATCCCTTTTGCCACAATTCACCATATTTACCATGCCCAGGATCCCTGCCTTCTAAGACCCCAACCATTTTTATCATTATTATTATTATTATTAAACAGGATTTATATAGCGCCAACATATTACGCAGCGCTGTACATTAAATAGGGATTGCAAATGACAGACT